>NC_030426.2:3406198-3608698 GCF_001660625.3 Ictalurus punctatus | reverse complement strand
ACTAATCAGACTTGAGACTTCAGCGGTGCTGTTGTATAAACTGTTATACCAGCTCGGTAGTGATTTTCATCTGTCCACCCTTTTATCTTTAGCCCACATTGTTCTTGTGAATCCTTGTTTAGTCTAGTCACCACATGACCTAAATTCCACTCGCCTAAATTCAGCTTTAACATATAAAACTTGTCAAACACAGCGCCTGATATTTAGAGCATGTTTCCTCAAAGCTAACAGAGCCTAGAGCACGTAGACGCCTACCCAGGTGCTCACACTAAGGAGACAAGTCTGTCATTCTCGAAGTGTGTTATAATTACTAGTTGTGATGAATTGTTGCTAAAACTATTTGACGTGTAAATATTATGTTACCATTAAAATGTGCTGGGAAAGGGTTTGAATGTGGCTTTTCTGTCTTTTCCCAGAATGTGATGGTGGTCAGTTGTGTGTATCCCACCTCTGAGTAAGTGCTATCAATTTGTGCCAACTTATTTCATTAGTTATGCTCGTCTACAGTGATGACTGATGCTGATTGATTCCGATTTTTGTTAAATGTTCAGGAAAAATGGATGCAGTGGCATTAACAGGATGAATGGAGTCATGTTGCCAGGTACCACATCCATATTCACAGAAAGGTAAATTAGGCTATTTAATAAGGATATTTTTAATAAATGTATTAAAGTTCTATCTATAGAAGTAAAAACTGATTATTGCTATTAACTCTTTTGCTTAATTTCACTCTCTCGCCTGCAACCTGTTCCTCAGGAAAGTGAATGGGCCTGGAACACCGCGGCCGATGAACAGACTGAAAATTTCCCCATCTAGTTCGTTGGCCACGAATGGTCTGCTGGACAGCACAGAAAACAAAGACTCGAACACAACTCCAGGCCACAGCAAGCCTGTTGGGTATACTTGACCTCTTTCTTTTTTTTTTATTGGTACTATTTACCTAAATAGTTCTTTGGAGCTGGCGTTGATGTTCAGCTTGTTTTAGCTTCAGACTAAATGTTCCAAGATGCAGAAGATGAATATCTCATACACTGACCTTTCTGTTCTTTTGTATATCGGGATTAAAGCTGTTTATACCACAGCGCTTTTAAATTCTCGATTCTGATTGGCCGAGAGACGTTCTGGAGGTGTGTCATTATTTTTCAGTAAATGCACAGCTACAGTAGTTCCAGTCAGGTCTCGGCCGCAGTACAGCGTCCATATCAGTTCACAGAGTGAACCGAACTGACCGAAAAGTTAGCCTACTGTCCACCACAGCACTCCGCGCTAACAACAAACAAAATGACAGAAAATGAGATTTTCCAGAAATAAATAAGTAAGTATTAATCGGTGACGGGCCGTTGAATTATTAGAAAAATTACACACACACAAGGTGGTAATGTGGCCACGAGGCGAAGCGGATGCTTGAGCCATTAATATGCAGTTATTAGAGAGAGAGAGAGGGGCAAGGAAAAAAAGAGAGCGCGCGAGAGCACGTGCTATGAGCTGGTGAACAAGTATGACATTTATTTACTCATTGTATTTTCCGCAGTACTTTAATTTATATATGTAGGCTTATCAATATTTGTTTGTTCTATTTTTAGATTATCAGCATGAAATGGGGGGAAAAAAACCTGTTCTCTCACAAGTAACTGAATATAAATGGTTCACGCCTCTGTTACTTGCTCTAAAATGACGTTTTGGAATTAGCGAGAGGCTTGAGATGGAATGCGTAATAAATTAGTTCCACACACGAGCACTTTAAGGACAAAAGCCTGACTAATGTCTTGAAATAAAACGTCTGAACAATGTCGAGGTGTGGTATAAGCGTAATAATGTACTCCGGTCCGTTGAATTATTAGAAAATAATGCACACCCTGAGGTGGCCATTGCACCTAATTTCTAACAATTCAACACCCCATCAAGTGTTCCTTACATATTAGAAGTGAGGTATCGCAGTCCTGGAATTTTCGTCACGCTTCCATTTTTACCTTCTAAGCACATTGTGTGTGTGTGTGTTTCAGTGACGTGCCTACATCAGGCCTCGGGTCTCCTTTGAATAGCTGCATAAAGAACAAGCATGCAGAAGAGGAAGAAAACCCGGAGGAAGAACAGCTGGAGGTAAAGAGGCTCAAGTTCAGTGAGGAGGGAGGTGAGGATGAGGAGGAGGAAGACACTGAAGGTGAATCGGATGACAAGAGCGTTCAATCTGAGGGAGTGTCCGATGTGTCGGAAAATGCAGAGTCCCCATCATCCATGACGCAGGAGAATCATGAAGGACACGAGGAAGAGCGGGAGGATGCCAGTTCATCGGCACCTTGTGAGGACCAAGGTATCACCTGAAAATGTTTTCTATTTTTAACTTCCAGTCTAAATTTGTTTGCAATGAGCTCATTTGTAATCTGACACTTGTGTACTAAATGATAAACCGGTAGATCACGTGTGTGAGCCAATACATTTGACAGTTCACTTAAACAAGACTCCATTATTCTTACACAGTACAAGTATAAAAATGTAAGTTGCTGAAACCGTAATCGTGCTTAGTATCAGTAATTTCATATGCAGCTTTATCGATTAAACATTAATGTTTCCTTAAACAACTGACATATGTTCATTTTTGAAACGGTCCTGTTGAGCTACTGAATTTCTAAATGTTTGATCATCCAGTGAAACAGTTTTTCCCTAGTCAAATAATGTTTTTCCACTCATCATTTTTCTTGCTATCTGTTGTGCCTCAAAACAAAGTACTGTGTCTAGAGCCTGAATCCAAACGCTTTTTGTCTCCTTAGAGCCGTCCAGTACACAATCCGACTGTGCAGAGAGGGAAGTTCCTTCCGGGTCCGCCCAGGAACCCGTTGACATGGACCAGTCAGAGCAGACGGCTCCCGCTTCCAGCCCTGAGAGGCAGGAGGCGGAGGAGGAGTCTAGTGAGCCTGACAGTAGCAGCAGCAGTAACGAGCTTGCCGCCTCTTCTGACTCCACCCCCAGTGGTGCAGACTCACCCACAGAGGGCAGCGTGGAGTTGGGGGAGCTAGACTTAGAAAACACAGAAGAGCCTATGGAGCAGGATTAAGGAGCCTCCCAAACACAGACTTTGTAGCATAAACAACCAGCGTGTGGAGATTTGAGAACACACTAACAGTAACAGGACGGACTCTTTAACCGGGGCCTCCAACAGCCTTTTGGTCCAGCGTCACCTACTTTTTCCAGCTTTCTTACCTGTTATGGGTGGACACACTATGCTGGTGTACATATGTGATGGTTTTTCTTTATTTCCTTTTTAGTTTTGTATTGAAGTTTATTTTTATTCTCTTTCAATTACACCCCCCTCACCTTAGCACCACTGAATGCAGTTGGTCTTCAAAGGCGTTTATCCTTCTGTTATAGTACAGCAGAGGGATGATGGTCTCTCACTTCAGTTGATATACTTCTATACAGGTTGTAGATGTGTGAGGGTTCTGGAGTGTTTAGTTTTCCCTCAGGTGTGTTTTTTTTTTTTTTTTTTTTTTTTTTTTTTTTTTTTTTTTTTTTTTTAAAAGTTCATTTACACAGACTTTATCTCCAGAACAGTAGAATTTCCTCTTGCTTATGCAGTTTCTCCAAAGACACATCACTTATTAGAGTTTGAAGCAA
Source organism: Ictalurus punctatus (assembly GCF_001660625.3). Taxonomy (NCBI): domain Eukaryota; kingdom Metazoa; phylum Chordata; class Actinopteri; order Siluriformes; family Ictaluridae; genus Ictalurus; species Ictalurus punctatus. The sequence goes on along the minus strand of NC_030426.2, from coordinate 3,605,086 downwards.
AGCCCATAATTATTGGCTCATATTCTGGGTTGTTTTTTTTTTTTTCCCTTTCCCTCCCACACAGTTTAGGTTGTCAGTTAAGGGTTGTTACATCCGTCAGATTGTCTGCATATGGACCCATGTAGGAAGCGTGATCAGCTATGTATTGTTTTAACTATTACACATCCCTCCCCCATGTTGTCCTTTTCTTCCCCCCCCTTTTTTTTTTTTTAAGCTCTCGCTGTTACACCCTAGACTCTAATAAAGGAAAGAGTTTCATATAAAAGGTACATTATACTTAATGGAAAAAAAATTCAAGTGAATGATGATTTTTGGTTCACAACAATAATTTATATGAACATTTCAATTAATCGCTCTATTTTTGAGAAATTTAGATTTATTTTTTTTTTCCTCTAAGCCAGTCTGATCACTAGTCAGATTGTGCTAAAACTGTTTGTGAAAGTGAGCGTGAGAGGCGCTCGTGTCTATACAACGCTGTCTCACCAGTTACAACTGACTGCCTCTACTGCACCTGTACTGTTTTGATATTTAGAATTTTTAAATTTCTGTAGTTTTGTAGAGCATTGTGTTCACTGCTGTTTGTGATTCCATATTATTGTAAGATCTTTGTGTATACTGAATGCGTGTGCTTTCGATGCAGTATTCAGGTGAAGCAATAAATGTTCTGATTTTAAATGTGCAAATGAGGTGTTTTTCTTATTTTTGTTGTTTTTGATTATCTTTTTAACGTCTATGATTTATTCGTAAGCGGTGAATAGGAACTTCATCTGCTGCAGTGCACACGTGATTTGATCCCTTACTGTCTGAAAATGCATGTGTATGTGTGTGTGAACACTTTATTAGGAACACCTGTGCACCTGCTCATTCATGCAGTTGTCTAATTAGCCGATTGTGGGGCTGCAGTGCATGAAGTCATGCAGGTACGGGCTAGCAGCTTCGGGTAATGCTCATCATATCAACCGTCAAAATGGGGTAAGCATATGATCTTGATTTTGACTGTGGTATGATTGTTGGTGCCAGACAGGCTGGTTTGAGTATTTCTATAACTGCTGATCTGGAATTTTCATGCACAACAGTTTCTAGAGTTTACACAGAACGGCGCAATAAAGAAAAAAACCTCCACTGAGCAGCAGTTCTGCAGACAGAAGAGACAAGAAACGTCCCTTTTTCAGGAAACTGTATTTTAAAGATAATTTTGTAAAATCCAAATAAGCTTCACAGATCTTTATTGGAAAGGGTTTAAACAATGTTTTTCACACGTTCAATGAAGCATAAGCAATTATTGCATATGCACCTGTTGAACAGTCCGTAAGATCCGAACAGTTTACAGGCGGTAGGCGATTAAGGTCACAGTTACAATAACAGGACACTAAAGAGACCTTTCTATTGACTCCGAAAAACACCAGAAGAAAGATGTCTAGGGTTCCTGCTCTCCTGCGTGAACATGCCATAGACCTGCTGCAGGGAGGCAATAGCTCTGCAGATGTGTCCAGAGCAATAAACTGCAATGTCGGTAACGTAAGACGCCTAAGACAGTGCTACAGGGAGACAGGAAGGACAGCTGATCGTCCTTGCACTGGACAATTACATGCAAGTATGTGTCCCTGCAGACATGATCGAGAACCTGCAAATGCCTTGGTGGAAGAATGGAGGAACATCTCACAGCAAGAACTGACAAATCTGGAGCAGTCCATGAGGATGAGATGCACTGTAGTATTTAAAGCAGCTGGAGGACACCAGATACTGATTGTTACTTTGGATATTGACCTCCTCTTTGTTCAGGGACTCATTATTCCATTTCTGTTCCTCAAATGTCTGTGAAACCTGTTTAGTTGTTGAATATTTTTATGTTAATACAAATATTTACACGTTAAGAAATTTTCTGGAAATAAAAGCGGTTGAATGTGAGAAATAGTTCCTTTTCAGCTGAATGCACATGCAGAAATGTATGAACATAAAGGAGCTTGTATATTCTATGTTGCATGTGACTTAATTCATACGTGTTCATGAGGTTGTCACTAATTCTGGAGTTGACTACAGTAGTGACTACTGAATAATGTCTTCCTCTCTGCTCTTTCATTACAACTACACAACCACTAGGTCAAATTAATCCAGGAACCAAAAAGAATTCCAACACCCTCTCATCAAAAGGCTTACTGACATGCTAGCAGCATGTCAACATTACACGTTGGATGCTTATTAACTTCCTCTTACTTAATTCTGATAAGACAGAAGTACTTGTATTAGGCCCACATGTAACTAGAAGTAATCTTTTTGATCACATAGTAACTCTGGATGGTCTTTCTGTATCATCATGTACAGCAGTTAAAGACCTTGGAGTGATTATTGACTCCAGTCTATCATCTGATGCTCATGTAGATAATATTACTAGGATAGTCTTCTTTCATCTCAGAAATATTTGCTAAGATAAGAAATATATTGTCACTACATGATGCGGAAATATTAGTTCATGCATTCCTCACCTCTAGACTAGATTACTGTAATGCCATACTGTCTGGATGTTCCAGTAGGAACATAAACAAACTCCAGTTAGTCCAGAATGCAGCTGCTAGAGTCCTCACTAGAACCAGAAGATACCTCCATATCACACCGATCTTATCGACACTGCATTGGCTCCCAGTGAAATCTCGCATTAACTATAAAATACTGTTATTAACTTATAAAGCACTAAATGGTCTCGCACCACAGTATCTAAGCGACCTTTTGGTTTTATATGATCCGCCACGCCTACTTAGATCAAAAGATGCAGGCTATTTGACGGTACCTCGAATAGTGAAGGCTACAGCAGGGGGAAGAGCTTTCTCTTATAGAGCCCCACAGTTATGGAACAGTCTTCCTATTAGTGTTCGGGACTCAGACACAGTCTCAGTGTTTAACTCAAGGCTTAAAACGTATTTGTTTACTCAAGCCTACCCTGACTAGACTTTCTGTTACGCTAAGCACAGTCCTAATAATCTTTTCTCTCCCTCTCTCCTTCTGTTGAGCCACACACGATTTTATGGAGATACTAGAGATCCTGATCCTTTCTGCTCTCCAGACCTGTCTGATCCGTTTCGGATGTCCTACCTCTGGACGGCGCTCTCATCTACTCCAGTTACAGATTGCTGGGACTACGGCTGCTCCTAACGCCATACAGACTTCATATAAATCCATAATGAACTTTTTCACACTAACTGTTGTTACCCAGATGAGGACGGGTTCCCTTCTGAGTCGGGTTCCTCTCAAGGTTTCTTCCTCTTAACATCTTAGGGAATTTTTCCTCACCACCGTCTCCACCGGCTCGCTCAATTGGGATAAATTCGCACCTTTAATATCTGTATACCGTGTTGATATTTCTGTAAACCTGCTTTGAGACAATGTCTATTGTAAAAAGCGCTATACAAATAAAATTGAGTTGAATTGAATTGAATCCCCATATACAAGCTCTAAGATTAAATCTTTATTTAATTATTTCCAAATAATTCTGAGTTTTGGTTAGTGATCTGGCCCTAAAAGTAATTTTGCCTATTCTGATCCTGCGTTCATGTTACCGCTATGTTAGGCTTTATCTATTTTAATGAACAGCTGTGTTTCATATCTGTGTAGCTTACAGCATGATTTCATTGTCATTAGAGTGTCTGTAACCTCTGTACCTCACACTGACTGAAATTTACTCTTCCTCTCAGAGGAAATAAAAAGTGGATTTCCCAAATCCAGCTATGGTGCTTAGCAGCCTGTTGTGTTTAACTGTAGACTTTGAACGCCATTCTCTGGGGAAATAAGCCATATCACTTGGGTAATAGACACAGCTCTTAAATCAAAAGTGGTGTCAGTTAATTCACAGCTCTTCCAATGGCTGTCCTCATTATAAACCTTAAGTCTCTGTGATTTGGGAGAGTTTGCCAAGCACAAGCTACTTAAAATCAGACATGAGACAGCAGTGTCAATATTGTAGGAATTGGAGGTAGATATGTGTGCATTGTATAATATGCACACATTCATCTTCAACCCACCATATAATGCCTGATGAGGTTGGAGAACACATGGCGAGGGATCTGAGAGCGTTCCTCCATACAGAATCTCTCCAGATCCTTCACATTTCGAGGTCCACGCTGGTGGAGTCTCCTCTTCAGTTCACCCCACAGGGTTTCTATGGGGTTCAGGTCAGGGGACTGGGATGGTCATGGTAGGACCTGGATTTTGTGGTCAGTAAACCATTTTTGTGTTGATTTTGATGATGTTTTGGATCATTGTCCTGCTGGAAGATCCAACCACGGCCCATTTGAAGCTTTCTGGCAGAGGCAGTCAGGTTTTCATTTAATATCTGTTGATGTTTGATCGAGTCCATGATGCCATGTATCCTAACAAAATGTCCAGGTCCTCTGGCAGTAAAACAGCCCCAAAACATTAAAGATCCTCCTCCATATTTAACCGTGGACATGAGGGACTTTTCCATACGGCTACCTCTCTGTGTGCTCTGGTGTTTATTACCAAAAAGCTCTATTCTGGTTTCATCTGACCGTAGAACCCAATCCCATTTGAAGTTCCAGTAGTGTCGGCACACTGAAGACGCTCGAGTTTGTTTTTGGATGAGAGTAGAGGCTTTTTTCCGGAAACACTTCCAAACAGCTTGTGGTGATGTAGGTGACTTCAGATTGTAGTTTTGGAGACTTTCTGACCCCAAGACACGACTAACATCTGCAGTTCTCCAGCTGTGATCCTTGGAGATTTTTATCCACTCGAACCGTCCTCTTCACAGTGCGTTGAGACGATATAGACACACGTCCAATTCCAGGTTGATTCATAACATTTCTAGTGGACTGGAACTTCTTAATTATTGTCCTGATGGTGGAAATGCGCATTTTCAATGCTTGTGCTATTTTCTTATAGTCACTTCCCATTGTGAGATGCTCAACAACCTTTTCCCGCACATCACAGCTATATTCCTCGCTCTTACCCATCGTTATGAATGACTAAGGGAATTTGTCCAATGTGTTACCTCATATTTATACCCCTGTGAAACAGGAAATCATGGTTGAACAGTTTCCTGTTCCTAGTTTTTGTTTTGTTTTTTTTTAAATATTAATGGGAATATACTTCAAATATATTTTTCTCACATTAATTCATAGGGGTGCCAATAATTGTTGCACCCAAAAAATATTTTTTTAGATAAACCTGTGTTGTTTGCAATTGTTTGATATCAATGAGAGTATTTTTGTGATTTTTTAACAAAAGATCAAAAGGTTACACAATAAAGGCAATTGACCAAGGATGCCGATATTAGTGGAGGGCACTGTATCTACATGCTCTTTAAAATGAACGAAAGTCTTAAAAAATAATAATACTGTAACTCGATAAACTGAACAAAACTTGGAAAGCCTTTGCATTCTATTTAATTATTTCTCATTTCTCAACATTATGAAAATCTGTGTTATTGTCATTTTACTAGTAACTAAATTAACCTATTACTTTACCAGCAAAGTGAAGTCATGGCTCCACTCACGGCTGATTAAAAATGGTCATATGCGCAGGGAAACATCTCAAAATATGACAGGACCACAAAATAAGAGTGCAGACATGATTATGCAATCTCTTCATTAGGTAAATGTCCTTAAAAACCTTTCCATGGACTCTGTTTTAATGCTATTCTCATTAGAAGTATTAGAGTCGAAATTCTTGAGAAATTGCATAGTGACATCCAGACAGCAGGAGTGCAGGCTTCCTGGAGAAGCATACCTTTCAGCAATGCCTTTGAGGAGACATTACATTGAGTATCCAAAGTTCGTTCCAAATAGTACCATACTGGACATGCCAAGCGATACTCTGCAGGTTCACTTTCATTGAATGTTAGTTCATATCAGAATGTTGTGAAATCAGATAATTGGCTACAAACGTGGGTGAAACCTCAGGCTTAGCCACAAAGACATGTCTGAATTATCTGGCCACAAATGCTTGCAAGAGTAGTTTATCTCTATTGCATTCACTCTCAGCTGAGGTGATCACCACCAGTTTTTTAAAAAAGCCAGTTTTAGAGACCTTTAGGTACTCCAGCACAAGGAGGAAGTGGGGGTGGGATACCACACCGAGCTATTGATACATGAAGTGACATATAGCATATGTGCTATCTTGACCTAGTACTGCCCTGGTGAACTTGACGGCCCGATAGACCACCCTCAGTTCCAGAAGACTGATGTGTTCTGATCTCACACCACCACACTGAACCGCTGCATGAGAAAAAATCCCTGCATCTCTGGATTTTGTGTGAGCATTTAAAGATAACCAAACTACAGTGAATTAAGGGTACAGCCAGGTTGGTCTATATGGTTGTGCTGTTTATAAAATTCTGAAATCTGTGTCCTCCAGGGCTTCTTTGGCAGCAGGCCTAAAGAGCAAAGCTGCCACACAGTGTACATTGTGCCGGGTTGATTTACACAGTTCATTTAAGCTAACTCAAACTAGCAGTCATGAAGAGCTTCATAAAGTGTATATGAGGTCGGATGTCACATGGAGCGAGAAGAAGAAAGTAGAAGGATATGAGACGAGAGTTTAGGATTTCAGCTTTCATTTCCTGGTGTTTACATCTAGATGTGTTAAACTACATAAAGCATAGAACCTTTTGTATCAGACCAGACAATTTTTAGGTGAGCAAACGTATAAACACAATAAGTCTTGAAGTAAATGAAAGTAAATAACACTTAATATTTGGTTGCATATCCCTTGCTTGCAATAACTGCATCAAGCCTGAGACTCACTGACATCACCAAATTGTTGGTTTCGTCCTTTGTGAAGCATTTCCAGGCTTTTACTGCAGCCTCTTTCAGTTGTTGTTTGTTTGGGGGGTTTCATCCTTCAGTCTCCTCTTCAGGAGGTGAAATGCTGCTCCACTGGTTTAAGGTCTGGGAATTGACTTGGCCAGTCTTAAATCTTCCACTTTTCCCCCCTGATAAAGTCCTTTGTTGATTTGGCAGTGAGTTGTGGATCATTGTCTTGCTGCATGATAAAGTTCCTTCTGATTAATCTGGGTGCATTTCTCTGTAGATCAGTAGACAAAATGTTCCTACAAACATCTGAATTCATTCTGCTGCTACCATCATGAGTAACATCATCAATAAAGATTAGTGAGCCTGTTCCAGAAGCAGCCATGAAAGCCCAAGCCATTATACTACCTCCACCATGTTTCTCACATGAGCTTGTATGTTTCGGCTCATGAGCAGATCCTTTCTGTCTCCACACTTTGGTAGAGGTTAGAACCTTTGTGACTCATCTCTGTATTTCTTTGCGAAATCCAATATGGCTTTCCAGTTCTTACTGCTGATGAGTGGTTTGCATTTTGTGGTATGGCCTCTATAATTCTGCACTTTAAGTCAAATGCTGGATTGTGATCCCTTCACCCTTGCCCTGCGGAGGTTGTTGTTGATGTCACTGAATGTTGTTTTTGGGGGTTTTCTTCACAGCTCTCACAATATTTCTGTAATCAGCTGTTGTTGTTTTTGTTGGCCGATCCGTTCGGTGTTTGTTGCTCAGCACACCAGTGGTTTCTTTCTTTTTCAGGACATTCTAAATTGTTGTATGCGCGATGTGTGTGCAATGCCTCCGATTGCTTTTCCCGCTGTTCTCGGCTTCAAAACGGCTTGCTTTACTCCCGTAGACAGCTCTCTGTTCTTCATGTTGGCTTATCCTTTTTAACAACAAATGCAGTTTTCACAGGTGAGACTGAAGGCTAAAACTAAGAGTAGATGCTCACAGCTATTTATTGTTTAAACAAATCAATCTAACACGACACACCTGGGTAACAAGAAACACCTGTCAGTCACGTGTTCCAATATTTTTGCTCGCCTACAAATTGGGTGGTCTGATGCTAAATGTGCTATGTTCTATGTCATTTAACACATCTGCATATAAATACCGGGAAATAAATGCTGAAATTCTAAACTCTCTTCTCATATTTATCGGTTGATCTCAAACCCAAATGTTTTCAGTGTATAGCAAAAACTAAAGAATTTCCCTTGCTGTTCCAATACTTTCGGAGGGTAGATGAATAAGAGCAGACTACAGCTTAATTCACACTTACGTGTAAATCACTGTAAAAATGTGTTGCTCTTGCTTGTTTCAGAGAACAGATGTCCTATTTTGTACTAATTTTATGGTTGTCCACATTTCATGTACTATTACTTAATAGGATTAAATGAAAACAATGCTCCTTATTACAAAACATAAATAAAGTATACAGGACAGTTGTTATTGGGGACTCATACAGTCCCAGTCGTGGCAAATTGTTCTACCTTGGAGGCATGAGGAAATTCATTGGTTCAAACAGCCATTGGGTGGAGCTTACATTCAGAATGTTGAGTAAATACCCTAGCTAGTTACAATCCTTGATTTTATTTTGATACTCTGTAGGAAGTGGGTATTTATATGGTGCAAGCAAAAAGCTAATGTTGGTTCATTTTCTTGTAGCTGTGTTAAACTGCTCAGAAATGTTGATAGCTCTATACGGTATAGAAACCATAAACTCATTTAATTGCTAACATTTGTTTGCAAAGTTCCATCAGTTATGACGAGTCGTCCAGGCCCAGATGTAGCAAAACAGGCCTAAACCATGACACTACCACCACCATGTTTTACATATGTGATAAGGTTTTTATGTTGGAATGCAGTGTTTTCCTTTCTCCAAACATAACACTTCTCTTTAAACCAAAAAGTTCTATTTTGGACTCATTTTTCCAATAGGCTTCTGGCTTGTCCATGTGATGTTTAGCAAACTGCGGATGGCCGCAATGTTCTTTTTGGAGATCAGTGGCTTTTTCCTTGCAACCCTGCCATGCACACCACTGTTGTTCAGTGTTCTCCTGATGGTGCTCTTGGAGTGATCTTTGTTGGTGGACCACTGCTGGGGAGGGTAACGATGGTCTTGAATTTCCTCCATTTGTACACAATCTGTCTGACTGTGGATCGGTGGAGTCCAAACTCTTTAGAGATGGTTTTGTGACCTTTTCCAGCCTGATAAACATCAACAACTCTTTTTCTGAGGTTCTCAGAACTTTGATAGATCCCTGTTCTTTAAATAAAACAAGGTGCTCACTCACACCTGACTGTCATCCCATTGATTGAAATCCCCTGACTCTAATTTCACCTTCAAATTAATTGCTAATCCTAGAGGTTTACTAAACCTGGTAAACCTTTGCCACTCAAAAATATGTAATATTGGATAATTTTCCTCAATAAATAAATGACCATGTATAATATTTTTGTCTCATTTGTTTAATTGAGTTCTCTTTGTCTACTTTTAGGACTTGTGTGAAAATCTGATCATGTTTAGGTTATATTTATACAGATATATAGAAAAATCTAAACACACACACACACACACACACACACACACACACACACACACACACACACACCACACACCACACACACCACACTCACACACACACACGCCACCAATAGAAGGCAGGAAATTACCAGCAGACACCCACAGGAACCATTAGAGTTTCCATTAAAACCATTACAAATTCTAAGAATTTTTCTATTGTTGTTTTTTTCAGCAGGGTAGAAAGTTGCTAGCTCTCTATGAAGCTCTCTTTTAATATATTTTATTCTCCCTTTCAACCAGAGCTACAGACGATATTTCTCATGAGCCCCCCAGAGCCCCCTTAACTTTTTGTGCTATCCTTGATTTTGAAACATTAATTTTGGATCAAAATTTGCTTGAAGATTAACTGATGGGGTCAGTCGTGTCTGTTACAGCAGGGACTGTGACTGACAACCACTAATTTGATTCTTTACACTACATTTGATTTAACGTCCTTCAGCTGTCCTTTGAAAAAAAAGAAGAAGAAAAAAAAACCCAGGGCCTAAATGGTTTCCCAGTGCATAACTAATCTACCTAATTGCAATATGACTTTACTTTAGTTTTAATTACTACAAGGCCTCTGAATATGGGTCATGTCTAATGGTTGATTTACTTTTCACTTACTACACATTTATGGATAAGAGGATGAGGTTCAGAAAGTGTCTTGGTGGATGAGATTAAAGGTTCTTTTTTAAATTACAAATGCTTTGCAATTGAAGAGGAAGCGTGGATACATTATAGCAACTAATTGCCAACTTACAAATATGCATTCAAAACCTTTCATTTCATGACTTGGTATTTGAGTGTAGTTTCATTCACTTCTTTTTTTAATTTCTTTTTGCCGCTGTCTTCTGGCTAGGTTTGAGCTGAATACAGTGCATCCGGAAAGTATTCACAGCGCTTCACTTTTCCCACATTTTGTTATGTTACAGCTTTATTCCAAAATGGATTCAATTCATTATTTCCACTCAATTTTGAGTGTCATGGCAAAGGCTGTGAATACTTATGTACATGTGCTTTTTTGTTGTTTTTTATTTTTAATAAATTTGCAAAGATTTCAAACAAACTTCTTTCACGTTGTCATTATGGGGTATTGCTTGTAGAATTTTGAGAAAATAATGAATTTAATTCATTTTGGAATAAGGCTGTAAAATGTGGAAAAAGTGAAGCGCTGTGAATACTTTCCGGATGCACTGTAGATTTGGTGAAAGCACGAGGACAATAGCACTACCCTGAATTATCACTGCCCTCTGTGTGTGTGTGTGTGTGGAGTTTGCATGTTCTCCCTGTGCTTCGATGGTTTCCTCCAGGTACTCTGGTTTCCTCCCCCAGTCCAAAGACATGCATGGTAGGCTGATTGGCATCTTTAAATTGTCCATAGTGTGTGAATGGGTGTGTGAGTGTGTGTGTGATTGTGCCCTGCAAAGGGTTGACACCCCATCCATGGTGCCCCTGCCTTGTGCCCTAGTCCACTGGGATAGACTCCAGGCTCCCCGAGACCCTGTGTAGGATAAGCAGTACAGAAAATGGATGGATGACCTAAAACCTATTACTGTAAAAAGGTAGGTGTGCTCCCTGCGATGGATTGAGACCCTGTCCAGGGTGTACCCCGCCTTGTGCCCAATGCTCCCTGGAATAGGCTCCAAGTTTCCCCGTGACCCTGAAATGGATAAGCGGTATAGAAGATAGATGGATGGATGGATGGTAGGTGAGCTAAGCCAAGCTCAATAGAAAGCCAAGACATTTATTAATTGAAAAATACGACAAGGTTAATCTGAGCTTGCCAGACTTCACTGGCAAACCTCACAAGCCTAAATGGTTAATAAGCCACTTGCTGTTGTGTGATAACATGTGTATCAATCAGTAGGCAATCTGACATCGTTTTCATCAGGGCATAAAAGAGTTCTTGCAGTTTTTAGTTACAATTAAATTGTAGTTAGGGGTGCATACATCTTGAATCTATGGTAAATGCTTAGATATTGACAGATCTTCAGTACCACAAAGTTATTTTTAACATTTCACAAGTCATTCTTTCAGTTCAGTATTCACTTTCCTCAGCTGTCAAAATATGTCTAATAGACTCAAAAATTAAAAGCCACTTCATGTCCTTCACATTATTGTCTTTGCACTTTCAATCATTTTTATACAGTTCAAAAGGATTTAAAGTTTCATGCACGTGCTCTACTTTTCTTCTGCATGTCCACACTCTAATACATGATGAAAGGGGTCATTCTCCAACCATATGAAATCTCTGTATCATCCAATAGAGGGGAGTGTTTAGTCTCTCAGCCACTCCTAAGTGGATTACTCTTCAACCAGGACGTAGAAGCCTGTCTGAGTGCCCTGGGCTGGAGATATGATTGTGCTCCTCCTCTTCCCCTCCTTTATCCCTCTTTCCATTATCCCTCAACCCAGCATGAAGACAGGATGAGAGGACTCTTCTCCCAGAAGCGATGTGTCCAATGAATCTTTCAAATTCCACTCTTGCAGCTCTGAATGTACATAAAAACTGGCTGGCAAACTCAAAGTTTGTACTCCATTAAAACACTTTGATGAACTTTATATTGAGTTTGATGAAAAGTCGCAGTTTAGTATCAATTACTTAAAGCTCCAGGCACCACAATCTCAAATATATATCTATGTAAAAAAAGACCATGATACTAAAGATCTGTTATTAAAAAAGCATTTACTAAGTGTTAGATTTGAGAATATAATATATCTATCCATCCATTTTCTGTACCACATACACAGGGCCGTGGTAGGCCTGGAGCCTATCCCAGGGGACTTGTGGCACAAGGCAGGGGACAACCTGGACAGGGTGCCAACTAATTGTAGGGCACAATCACACACATATTCACACATCAAAGACAATTTAGAGATGCCAATCAGCCTACAACACATGTCTTTGTTCTCCCCGTGCTGTGGGGGTTTCCTCTGGGTACTCCGGTTTCCTCCCCCAGTCCAAAGACATGCATGGTAGGCTGATTGGCGTGTCTAAAGTGTCCGTAGTGTATGAATGGGTGTGTGAGTGTGTATGTGATTGTGCCCTGCGATGGATTGGCACCCTGTCCAGGGTGTACCCCGCTTTGTGCCCCATGCTCCCTGGGATAGGCTCCAGGTTCCCCCGTGACCCTGAAGGAAGGATAAGCGGTATAGAAGATGGATGGAGAACTGTTTGGGAATGTCATATTGCTTACTGATTGAGAGCAGCATTTCCCCAGCAATGTAAACAGCAAGTGCTAGTACTAAAAAAGCATACACTTCCACAGAGCTTTTGTTTTTACACATGAAATGAGTCATGAAGGTGGTCTGGTGTTGTATTTTGTACATTCTAGCAGCATGGTGCTCTCAGAAGATCGCAAAATAATGCCAATTGTGTTTCACAACTTCTACACACTAGTAGCTAGTTTAAAATGCAACAGTGATCAGCAGAGCACCACACTGCAACATGCAGAAGCAGCAGGAATATTGTATGGCTGGTTTAATTAAAAATATTGATATTGATCACAGTCATTATTGGGGTTTTGCCAATGAAGCTTAGCGAGATCAGATTAACTTCGTCATATTTTTAGGTTCGTAATGTTATTACACAAACATGAACAACATTGTCAGAAATTGTATTCTTGGATTTACAAGTCTAAGTATTACAAAAAATGTGTTAATTAGACAAAAAGACAGGTTGCCTACATTCTGACAGTACAGTGTAAACCAGGATGAATGCTAATTCTCAATCTTTATGACATAGAACTAATCACCATTGTCACACAGACTACTACAATACACCAGCTGTAATCATTTAAAATGATTAAATTCTAACTATATTCAATTTTCAGTTCAATTTCAATTGTATAGCATGTTGAACAATGTACATTGTCACGAAGAAACTTTACAGAAACATATAAATGAAGGATATAAATTTAAATTGAGAAATTTATCCCCAATGAGCAAGTCAGGCAAGGAAAAACTCAGAGCCGATATGATGAAGAAACCTCGAGAGGAACCAGACTCAAAAGGGAACCCATCCTCATCTGGGTGACACCGGATATTACAATTATAAAGAAATCCATTCTATAACCGTGTACTACATGCTCAAAAAGTGCAGTTGTGGAACAAGGAGACCAGGAGACTGGAGTGCAGAACTCTTCATGGCAATTATAGTCCTAAACCATCGTAGCTTAACTGTTCACATCAAATGCTGCTCAAAGCCATCTTCATGGTTTTAAGTGCTACCATCCACACTAATTTCATTGATCTTTATTTGTTCATGTGTGACTGTCCTCAGCAACAGCGAGTGATGTTTAAGTAATGACAACTCAACCAGAAGTAGAGATAGTTATAGAAGTATAGTTACGGTAGTTATATGCAGTTTTGCTCACACTCAGACACAAAGAGGTGGACTAAACAGGAAAAAAGTCACTTCAGTTTCTGTAGTTGAGGAAAAAGGGGTAGCTGACGAGAGGAGATGGCTATTTCTGATTACTTTGGTAGCATTGACATGACCCTATACCAAATATAGTCCTGCCTAACTTGAATCAGCCAGAAGAAAATGACAGTAAAGAGGAAATTCAGAAATATCTTAAATGGAAAAAAAACACAAAACAAAACCTTTTGCAGTTGGTGGCAAATTCAAAGGGAAGCTATAGATAACAGTAAAAGCTAATTATACAGCTGAAACGAGGTGACAGGCTTAAAATGCCAAAAGCAGCTAGTGCTATGTAATACAATCATGTGCTATCTGAAACAACTCATTTTTATTCACTGTTAACTCCATTAGCATTTTTGGTCAGCCTCCGGATTTATGTGAGAACTCAGGACGAAGTGTTTATGAAGTGTTCATGTCAAGTTACGTTCCCTGGCAGAAGAAGCTGTCAGATGTTCTACACATACAGTAGCTGGCAAACAGCAAGTGTTAGTGCAACCTCGTTTTTGATACAGCCTGGTTGCTCCTTCATCCATTTAAAATATGCAAACGAATAAATAAAGGTTAATCTAACTATATATATATATATATATATATATATATATATATATATATATATATATATATATATATATATATATATATATATATATATACACTCATTTACAAAGTAGTTATATACATGAGAGTTGTGTAAATGTACAAATAAAGTGTACTGTACAATATAACTGTATAATATAAGTGACTGCTGTTGCACTTGAGTGCATTAAAAATCTTCACAGCTGCAGAGTGACTATAACAGATGTGAGATCCTGTGTGTAAACATCTCCATTCCCCCAGTCAGGCTCATATCTTCAGGTACGGAGATGCCATGCTATTGCGGGGGTGAGATTTATAAATGCCGTTCTCGGGTACATGTTATTCGAGCTCTCACCAACCTGCCAGACAGACCTCGACCAAGACTTGGCCAAAATAAATAAATAAATTCCAAAACCACAGATAATGAATTCTGCCTTTTAGTGCACAATCGTCCCTGCCCTAATAATATATTATTACGGGTGAAAATGCTACTTAGATTGCTTTTGCGCTATTCTAAGGTGACGGGGAGAAACCTGATTAGAGATGTTGATGTGGAAATTATAGCCTTCATATTGCATATTTAGCTGACACCTGTGTTTCACCATCTGTTTTTTCTGCAGAAACAGGTGATGGAACATATTGAATGCAGTCTGCCAAACCCATTTTCCTTGACTCCGGTTGTGCACACAGT
Source organism: Ictalurus punctatus (assembly GCF_001660625.3). Classification (NCBI taxonomy): domain Eukaryota; kingdom Metazoa; phylum Chordata; class Actinopteri; order Siluriformes; family Ictaluridae; genus Ictalurus; species Ictalurus punctatus. The sequence continues at coordinate 3,590,041 of NC_030426.2, read as the reverse complement.
AGTTAGGAAATGGGAATTTGCATCAAACTGCTTGCAATGTCCCGTTTTGCTGTCCATTGCACTGTGTCCTTGTAAGTGCTTTTCACAACTGTCCTGCAGCAAAAGACAACGATCCCAGTCAATTGCAACTCTACAAAACACTTTCATTGTTAATGCAATAATAATAATAATAATAATAATAATAATAATAATAATAATAATAATAATAATAATAATAATAATAATAATAATAATGGGCTATACACTCCAACCATTTAAAAAGAATAATTATTCCTTATTAAAGCAACTGGAATACACAAACACATTAACACAGGCCCAGAACTGCAATACAAGCGCATACTGGCTGATCTGCAGCTTTATTTTCCAACTTATTCCCCAGCAAACCATCACATCCAAAGAAAAATAGCTGACAGTCCTAAAGACAGTGAACAATTAATATGAAATTCCTAGAGAAAGGGAGACAGTGAGAGAGAGAGAGAGAGAGAGAGAGAGAGAGAGAGAGAGAGAGAGAAAGAGAGAGAGAGTGTGATTGATTAACCTGCTACATCCTTAATATGTGCTTGCAGTTGCTCTTGAATTTACTCCCAGTTAATAAATTTTCTGTGAATGAATACATTTCTCTGTGATGAATAAAGTTTCTGTGTAATGATCTTTGAAATGAGAATAAGCTCATATTGGAGTGCTCGCTGACTTTGTCCTTTTCTTTTTTTTTTTCTTTTTTATTCACTTCTTAATAATCTCAACTGGAGTTTTATGCGGGGAATACTTACAGTAGACATTTTACAATGGGGTGGCCAGGTTAGATCCAGTGATTTTATTTGGGTGGCCAATCTAGTGTATGGGCAATTCATAATCCGCATTTCCCAAAAATGACATAATGTGACTACCCCCATATGTCTATGTAGTAAGCTAGCATTAAGTATTGACTATCATTAGTTAACAGGAGCTAATAACAGAAATGCAATCATTGCTGCAATCAGGCAAGCGCTTCCGTTGTCTGATGGCTAAAACTGAGAGGCTCAGTAGGAGCTTCTTCCCTCAGGCCATCAGACTCCTCGACACAGACATGTCCTCCATACAGATCCCTTAGGACTCTACAATCACTCTGCACTCCACTGACACTCTGCACACCATACCTTCCACTTTGTCTTGTTACTACACGGAACATACTGAATATCTCGTACATCCATTTTTTTGCACATCCCCTGCTTATTTTGTACACCACTTTTTGCACAATCTTGTACGTATATTTAATATTTTCTTTTGAATTCTTATTTCTTATTCATTTCTGATTTTTTTTTACATTTTACTTTAGTATTTAATGGCCAGGTTTTCAATTCACGGCAAGTTATATACTGTATAAAACTGTGTACATGACAAATAAAAATACTGAATCTTGAATTGAATCAATGTTACGCCTGCAAATAATGAATATCATTTTCATTAAAAAAAAAATGTTGACCACTGATTGCTCACCTGTTTCATTGTTGTCACCAGTGGGGTCAGGGAGTATGGAGTGAAGTTAGAAATGTAGGTGCACATTAGTCATATTAGCCTCATATGGCATCTATCAGTACAGTATATACCATTTTCCAAAAAAAGAACAAAAAATAAAAAACTTTCACTGAAGTGCAACAGTTTACAAAAATGCTAAGGCTTATGAACTGCATAGGAAATAAATACAAGGTAACATACAGTTATATAGAATGCTATCCCTACATATCTTTCCAGTCGAAATACACATACAAATTGTGGAGTGGAAAATGAGTGGCTCCTTTGTAAAATAAATGACACCCTTATTGAGGTTGGGAGTCTGTGGCTTCCACTGAAGTATTACAGTCTAATGAAGTGCTATAATTGACTCTTTTGAAGGCTACTGTCTTTATAGATGTCCCCCAGCCTCTCAAGTTAATAGCAGTGATGGACCTGCTTTAGTGACAAAGCTTTTAGCAGCCATTTTATCGAAGGCTTGATGCTCTTTGCCACTGGCAGTTAAAAGAGTAAATGGATGACTAATAAAGGGCCAGCATGGGCATTTTTTTTTCTATCGTCAGTAGCAGAAGCTGTGCACACTATGCATCATAACAAACTTTACAAAAACGCGAGATTTCTCTGAGCACCTGCATCGTTTATGCTGAAAACGAGCATTATACATACCTACCAAGCTGACCAGTTCTACAGTAAGTATGATCTAATGAAAGCTTAAACTCTTCCCCACACTAAACTGGTGCTCGACAAAGTGAATGATTGAGCTGAATGATTCAGCTTGTAACGACACTAGTGGACTTGACTTGAATTACAACTTTGTCCAACTTTATTGCTGTGTTGCAGAGCCCTTTAGCTCTGTGTATCCAATGACAAACTCTCTTAATAAGACATTATTATTACATTTACACACTGACTACGATACCAATTCCACTATTACAGCTGGATGAAATTGTATCTACATCGTAACAGTGAATGTAATGCAGTAACGGCCTTGACCGGTCGAAGTGAATTCATGACCTCTTAATACAGTCTGTGGATTGATTCTGGATAGATTGAGTACTAGATTTGACTTCTCAGCTTGTCCTTAAAACCTTGTGTCGAGCTCTAGGTCTTGCCTTTCAGCATGGCATCATTTCCCAAGAGAGGCATTAGGATATTTAATGCTCAATAAATGTACCGCTGCTGCACATGGATCGATTTCTGAAAGACAAAAAAACATGCATCAGGAAAACCTTTACAGGATTTGCTGCAGAGATTTTTCAACTTCTGCACATTTTTTGAAAGTGAATCATACAGATTTATATAGAATAAGACCCGATTTGTGGCATTTGTTTGTACATGCAACCAGAAAGTCAGTGGGTAAATTCCCCTTCTATTGATTGCAAATCCATTAGCAACTACAACTTAAAGATAATACATTGGCAATTAGGTCTGTTCTTACAAGGTTGGAATTGCTGGGCTGTGACATCTAGAGGAATAGAATGCTTTAATCCAAAGAAATTTGTAAAGATATCCTGCAGGATACTGAGGATGGCTGCCAGACTAGCATTTGCCTGTTAGTTTTGTCACAAACTCTTCAGTAAAGTCATTCGTAAGGCTAGGCATGAGTCTATAAACGGCACGGATCTCTATAATGACTTCCAGGAAGTTCCATTCGGTGAATTTATGCCAAAGCTGAGATAATGGCAAGAAGAAAAAAAGTACTCAAACGTGTCTTGGGTGTTCTGGGGCAGTATACGACTCGCATACTCGAGCATCATCTGATTATTTATTTATTTATTTTTGAAAATTGAATTCTTAAAGGAAAAAACACGTTGTGCAAGGTAATTTTGCATTGAGACCTGGCCGACTTGCTGCACTCAGAGGAACCATAAGGCTCAAATAATTCGGATTAATATACATTATACAAACAAGCCCACATTTAAACTGTTGAACTATTTATTCCTTTAGGAATGTGTCCAAATTCAGCAACTGAGAGAATGATAAAGGATTATAGACATTATAGCATTTAAGTCATGTGATATATGATGTGGCCATAAACAATATCAGTTGTCCTGGCGTTTCTAACAGAGTTATTTAAGACAGCTTGCCATTACTAATATCCTTTTCAATCGCTATTTACCTGATGCTGCATAAATACATTATGCACAGGCTTGTTTCATCTAATTTCTAAACTGCCCTACACTTTTGGTTTAAACAACTGTCTTTAAACGTTATACATGGACAAAATACAATTTAAGAGCAGTCACTAGAAATTACTAAAAAAAAAAAAAAAAAACAACTAAAAGTTTCCACTGCAATGTATTATAGCCCATGCGTGAACTCTGAGATTACCATTTGAATCCTGTCTTTACTGGTGTACTCAAAGAAAAGCTGTACATCTCCTACACTTTGACACTAACCAAAGACAAGGACGGCAATAAACGTAACAAAAATGTCAGACAAAGCATTGTTGCATCGCTGAAAGACCATTCAATGTCCATGACAAAGCAGTATAACTTGCTTTGTCTTGGCATGGACATGTTTTTGTTCCTTTTAAAACCAAATTCCATGAGTGCTTGGTTGGGATTTACGTTGCCCAGTGTAGTAGTATGGTGTGTTTACAAGCCTTGGATGACAACCTTGGCATTTGACACTGGCTGGTTGCCCTTGGTACTACACTGATAGGAGATCCAGTGTAATATTTTATTCTGTTAGAGGCATTTAAAGACTATCTTACTGGTTCTTCAAAATGTATTTAAGGGTTCATTAGATAATTGTACCCTTGGATAAACGTTCTTAACTTGCAAGAAGGGTTCTAGTTGGAACCCTTTCCAGCAGAGAAATACTTCAGAGAAATACTTCAAGAGCTCCCCCAGAGAGACAACTGAAGGACCATTAAGGGATTAACAACCAGCCAATCCTTAGGATGTTACAAAAAACTAGATATTGAACCCAAGTAGCTGACAGTTTCAAACATAATCAATGCAAAATAGACTTATCACAGTCAAGTCTAGTGGCAAGTGAACCATTATGCCTGCCAACTATAACACTGATAAACTGCAGGCTTTGCAGGAGAGAACAAATACTTCGGTCCAAAATATAGACAGTCCAAACATGCATAATACAATACATGTACAATACAATAATAAAATAATGAATATCAGAAGAAACTAGAGGTCCTCTCAACTCTACAGCAGCAACAACATTATAATTATAGATTGTGGCACTGAAATGACAATTTAAGCTTATGATAACTAGTACATTTTGAGTGTCTTACTTTAGAAGCACATGTGGATAATCATGAAACAACATGAAACGACAAGTCCATGCACTGCTCAAGGGTCAAACAGCTAGTGAAGATAATTTATGTTAGTGGACCATTCTCAAGTTAAAAGCCTTCTGTGATTTCAGTTGATCCCTGGGCTTTCACAACGGTGACTTGACTTGCATGAAGACAGCGTTATTTATTTTCTTTCATGCTTAGCAATAGAGAGGTGTCTCCTGAAAGTCAGTATGAAATCCAGTCATATTTATTGCAGAATTAATAAAACAACAAGGGAATGCATTATTGTCCATAGTAATATCCAAATTAACTTTGTTATAGCACATGTAAGAATTCCTCACTGGACCGTGATGCCCCTCCTGGTTGGCAGGGGGCGCCTCTCTCCAGACTCATGCTCAACTGTGATGTGGGGTTATTAAACCTGATTTGTTACACCTGGGTTTTCCCCTATTTAACCAGCCTTGGACTATCCCTCACTGTTCAGTCTTGAGCCTATCTCACCTGCTGCAAGCTAAGTCTGTGTAATTCATGGTTGTTGGTGTGGACAGTGATTCCCACCTAACACAGCCTTGGTACAGCACAACTGAGACAAATATGGTATGTGTTGCTTAACAACACTTTCTTGGACTTCTTAATCTTTGAAGTGACAGTGCTTACAGTACCTCAATTTTGATGCAACGTAAAATGCATATTTAGTAGCTGACTTGACCTCTCAAACCAATCTTTTAATAAAGTGCTAAATAATGTTCTTAGTTTTAATTCACTGTTGTTATTAGTCACCAGTCACACCAAGATCTTCACACTCTGAAGAGCACTGATCAGCCTCAGTGTGTAGATTTATTAGTAACTAGGAATTGACAACCTCCTGTCATCATTATTTTGAATAAACTGGCATGACTTTTATTAAATTGTCAAATAATTATTGATGCTGGTTAACTTTCCATCTTTCCATCCATATGGTTACTATCCATCCACTGGTACATCCATCCATCCATCCATCCATCTTCTATACCGCTGTATCCTTTTCAGGGTCACGGGCGAACCTGGAGTCTATCCCAGGGAGCATCCGGCACAAGGCGATGTACACCCTGGACAGGGTGTGGACATGCCTACCATGCATGTCTTTGGACTTAGGGAGGAAACCAGAGTACCCAGAGGAAACCCCCGCAGCACATGGAGAACATGCAAACTCCACACACACAGAGCCACACCCTGGAGGTGTGAGGCAAACGTGCTAACCACTAATCCACCGTGCGCCTGCCTACTGTACATGAGAAGTCCTAACTGGGACTCATGCGTGTTAATATTAGAAAAAAGGTAGAACCTGGCCCCAGCACTGCTCATCTATAGCAGTTCAAATAGCACTTTAAAGATTCTGCATGAGGACTGTAGCGATGGAAAGTGTGCAGTGCTTTAATTGAAGAGATCAGCCTCAAGTTACGCTTGTGTCTCTGGATAATGGTGGACCAGGGATGAACTTGTTCCCCAGATGTGCATTCATTCATTCATTCATTCCTCTTTTGTAACCTTAGAGACGCCAGGCCACTGCAGGACACCATGCACACACATTCACATACTCATTCACATGTTGGGGCAATTTAGTATAGCCAATCTATTAATTGAATGTTTTACAGGAGGAATCCAGAGAACCCAAAGCAAAGAAATGTACTTATTTTTAATTGGTGATTTGGTGATTAAGACTCTAGATTATCTAGATTATCTATCCACTAACGTTATCGCTGATGCGAACGGTAGATATATTATAGTTGCTGGTACTCTAATGCAAAGACAGGTATTGTATACCCTCCTAACTTAGATGAATTTATTTATTTATTTATTCATTCATTCATTCATTCATTTATTTATTTATTTATTCATTTATTTATTTATTTATTTATTATTTAAATAAATGGCATCCCTTTATTGTATACTTTATGGAGTTACAGACACTTCCCACTTAAATTTTTGTGCCTGTTCTTGGGTTTTATAATATTTATATAACCAGCGACAGTTTTTGAGTAACCATGATGAGCCGGGGGGGTGTCCTTTTTTTTTCTTTTTTTCTCTCTTCTTCTTCTCAATGAAATATTTGGGAAGGGGAAGGGAGGAGAGAAGAGAAAAGGTAAATGAGTCACATGAAAATGAGTCACATGTAAATGAATCATATGAAAATGAATAAATAAATTAAAACGTAGATTTCAGTTTAAAAAAAAAAAACTGTATTATGCATGGGCTTTGTTTGAAGTTGCAGCTGTGCTTTTTGTAGTATCCTGTATTCCCCTGGCCTTTAAAGGACAACAGAGCACTATCTGAAATAAACCATTTTACAAGTTGTACATTTTAAAAAGCCTTTAAAAAAAAAACAAGAAGATATTTTCCTGAGTGTTCTCATAAATGCTTGATTTCGCTCCTTGGAAGAAACAATAATAACTAAGTGGTACATGCTGCTGCAAAATCTTTTACAGAGTTCTTTTCCAAGGTCTTCTGCAATACAATATCAGAGATGTCCATTATAAAGAAAACAAAGCTGAATAATTCTTAAGCATTCCATTTTAAAGCCTTGAAAAATAAATTAAGAGTTGTGCCTAAAAAAATGGGGTGGAAAAAAAAGAGCAAATGAATTTTGAGAGCAATAGAAAAGAAGGAAACAAATATTATCCAAATACAGAAGATTCTAATTCAAAATGTTTCTGAAAGCCAAAATGTCTATTCCGTTTGTGGTTCTCTACTCTGCTTCTCTTCAAATGTAGGAAGCACTTAATATTCAAGGACATGGCCATTCATGTATTGAGCACTTACTCAAATAGTTAAAAGTGCTCAGTAAAATGAGATTGCAGTTATTGCTGTTCTCCATTTTAAGATGATTTGTGTTTCACTACAGGCCTACACACACACACAAACGTACACAAAAAAACCCCTAATAAAGTCCCTCATAAAGTATATTGAAGTGTTACCTGAAGACACTAACTGAAACTAACAGGTTGGAGGTTCTATGATTTTATGTTGTTAAATGAAAGCACGTTATATATTTTAGTACATTGTTGTTTCTTGCATTTTTGAAAAACACGTTTTCGTAATGCAGGTTACTTATTCAATATATTAAAGTCCCCGGAAAGTGCCTTGAAACATGCAGCGTGATTCGATGTGTTGACGTAACTTCCATTGAAAGTCAGGGTGATTTTTATCATTTTGGGGACAGGGTACTTCAGTTTCTAGAAAATATTTGATCAAACATAAAATCTGATGAGAAGCTGAAAAGCAGAATGATGTCCTCAAAATTGTTGATCCCTATTGGTGGTAGAGAGAGACTGTACATTTTGAATGCATATATCTATTCGCCTCACACCTCCAGGGTCGGGGGTTCGATTCCCACCGTGGCCCTGTGTGTGTGGAGTTTGCATGTTCTCCCCGTGCTGCGGGGGTTTCCTCCGGGTACTCCGGTTTCCTCCCCCCAGTCCAAACACATGCATGGTAGGCTGATTGGCGTGTCTAAAGTGTCCGTAGTGTATGAATGGGTGTGTGAATGTGTATGTGATTGTGCCCTGCGATGGATTGGCACCCTGTCCAGGGTGTACCCCGCCTTGTGCTCCATGCTCCCTGGGATAGGCTCCAGGTTTCCCCGTGACCCTGAAGATGATAAGCGGTATAGAAGATGGATGGATGGAAGGATATCTATTTGCCTCTCACCTCCAGGGCTGGGGGTTCGATTCCTACCTCCGACCTGTGTGCACAGAGTTTGCATGTTCACCCTGTGCTTCAGGGGTTTCCTCAGGGTACTCCGGTTTCCTCCCCCCAGTCCAAAGACATGCATGGTAGGCTGAATGGCATCTCATTGTCTGTAGTGTGTAAATGGGTGTGTGAGTGTGTGTGCGATTGTGCCCTGCAATGGGTCGGGACCTCGGGGTGCCCCCGAGTCCCTGGGATTCCAGTCTCCCTGCCACCCTGTATGTATAAACAGTACAGAAAATGGCTGGATGCATATCTTCTAAATGTGAATTGTCATTGAAGCACATTAGCTTATAGATAACCTTAAAGCTAACACATTCATGCTAAAAGCCACAAAGCTACCATTTTTATTTCATGGGGACTTTAACTAAGAACTTGTAGGTGATTAATGTGATAACAGAATTTCAGTGTACAGCTTATTAAACAGTCATTTCTGATGGGCTCATGGTCTAGCAGCATTACAGCATTACTCTAACATGCAGCTCAGCAAGAAACATTCTGGTTTACTGAATAACTCAAAGCTTGAGCCAAAGGAATAATGAATACTCATGAATATGTATGCCATCAACCAAATCATGTCTCTGACTGATGTGAATTATACACATTCTTCTTTTTCTTGATAGAAAAAAAAAACCATTTTGAATGTAATTGTACTATATTTGACTAGCTTTTTTATTTTTATTTATTTATTTATTTATTTTTTTTTATTTTTTTGGGGGGCAACTATAATCAGTGTTGGCAGAAAAGTTAAAGCCATATGCAGTGTGCTGCAGAACATTCAGAGTACTGATCTTCTTCACCCGAAAAGGTCAGTAACACATTTATATTCTGCGTAATAAGTGAGGAATAAAACACAGGGTGTGCTGTTATAGGAAGATAATCAATGAAGGAGTGGTGTGATGTAACCCAACACAAAGCTACTAGAGTAACCGTTACCACTTTGATTATGGATGAAGTTGATTATTTTTCTATAACTGCGTGTCACGTTACTGTTATACAACTACAATTTGCCAATAAGTAAAGTTATGATTTTATTTATTAAAAATGACATCATACTTTTTTATACATATATATTTACATTACTGGCACCCTGTCCAGGGTGTACCCCGCCTTGTGCCCGATGCTCCATGGGATAGGCTCCAGGTTCCCCGTGACCCTGAGAAGGAGTAAGCGGTAGAAGATGGATGGATGGATGGATGGATATATATACAGTGAATGTTGTGGAACCTCACCGAAACAAGTTAGTGCCCTTTATCTCATTACAGCAGCTCTAAACAACTGTACCCTCTCTATCTCTGTCCTTAGATTTTCCCGGGGTGAAAACTTAAAGGAACGGGGTTTAGTTCTGACAATTACAAAGCCCTGAAACTGGAGACACCTTCCATAAATGTTAAATAATCATGTCTTCACCATAACAATGATTACACTGGACTTTTGTTTAAAAAAAAAAAAAGTGTTCCAGAAATTTTTGCTGATAATGGCAGCACAAAATCCATCCATCCATCCATCTTCTATACCACTTATAGAACTTCAGGGACACGGGCAAACCTGGAGCCTATCCCAGGAGCATGGGGCACAAGGCCCAAATTTGAGATTGTTTGTACCATATATTTCATATGTAAATAGTTTGACTAGTGTCTGATGCGTCTTATTAAGGTGTGAAACAATAATCTGCCAACATTTTTGGATTCCAGTTGCACTGCTACCGTTTTTCTATTATTGCGATGTCTTGAGACCTTTCACCAAGTTCATTACTCACTGTAACAAGATTTCCACAGCAGTCTGTGAGTGCATGAGTAAATGTGAGTGCAGGAAATTAATCTTTAGAAACATGCTGAACCCCATGATTCAACAAGTGATTTAAATTACAGGTGGTACTACGGTCAGAGCCATGGCTCCCTCGTAGACTCGTGACTAGCACGCGACAGGAACGGCCAGGGTTCGATTCCCAGTCAGGGATCTAACCCCACATACTGTAGTGTAGCATGATCCAGTGCACTCTCAGTGCCGGTCCCAAGCCTGGAATATGTGGAGGGTTGCGTCAGGAAGGGGATCCGGCGTAACACTTGCGCCAGAATCGATATGCAGATGGGTGATCCACTGTGGTGAACCATAACAGGAGCAGCCGAAAGAAAAAAAAAACTACGGTCAGACCGGAAATGAATCAACGCCTTCTGACCAATTTAAAGAAATCAACAGTGCTGCGGTATCAATTTGAAGGTGTTGATGGACAGCAACACCTTAATCTATGACATCTTACATCAGAACGTTTCATCAATTCTGACTACTGGACTTGTGTTTACTTTTTAATCTGATTAAAACATAACATTAATTCAACCGGCCCGACGTGGAGATGGGTGTGTATATATATATATATATATATATATATATATATATATATATATATTCATACGGCCACTGAGGTACAATTATCCAAAAAACCAAAAAGGCTTATTTTTTCTGTTGTACATCATTCAGTTATATTTACTCATTTGCCAGATGCTTTAGCGGAGCAGTTGAGGGTTAAGTGTCCTAGTCAAGGGCCCAGTAGTGGCTCTCTGGCAGCACTGGGATTTGAACACAACACAGAATACACAGAACCTCTATCTGTGGTCCAGCACTGTTGTGTCTGCTGAGAAAAGAATTAGACTTGCAGAATGGCGAACATCATATAGATATTATCATGTAGCAGCATATTGATTTCATTTATGTTTGACAAAATAGCTGTGATAGTGTCTATTCAGGCACTTAATGTGAAGCAATAAATAAATAAATAAATAAATAAATAAATAAATAATCAGGAGCATGTCCTCTATGGTCACGAGTCAAGAGTATTAAGAGATGAGTTATCAGCTGCAGTGATGCTTCATCAGGAACCATTAATTATTTTTTTACACTTAATTTTCCCAATGACATCAGCTTATACAAGCAGCACAGGCTTGACTACTCCGTGTGCTCACCTTGAGATTAATTTTAATATGTCGACAGTAATGAATTCAGTCTGGGCCACATTGTTTTGATAGAAGACCCTGGATGTGTGCAACCCGGTTAAAAAATTAAAAGCTGCAGGGTATTATCTAAATTATACAAGAAGCTGCTTGTGAGCAGGTTAATAGAAATGTGCAGAGTCCCATAAATCCAGCATCACAGGGTTCGCTTTATTTCGAACACCTGTACAGCTGCACATTCATGCAGTTATCTAATCCTCCAACCGTATGGCAGCAGCGCAATGTAAAAATAAAATAAAAATCAAGACAAGAGCTTCATATGTTCACATTAAACATCAGAATGAGGAAAAAGTGTGATCTCGGTGACTTTGATCAGGGCATGGATGTTCGTACCAGATGGACTGGTTTGAGTAGAAAATAAATAAATAAATCAAGAATTCTCAATAAATAAATAAATAAACAAATAAGGCGTGTCTGCTAAAAACGCTCGTCATACACAACAACTGAATGAAGTATTTTATCATATAAAATCATTTAGGCCTATGAACTTTTAAACGTACTGTTTTTTACTCTTAGTGTTATTGCCACGGTAGAACAGGCATGTATAATACAAAGGATACATGGAATATTTACAAAAACCTCCTGCGTTTTCTCAGTGAAAACAGGCCCTTAACCTTGTCTCCTAAGGAAAGGCTGAGAATGAGCCAAGAAACCCAAGCACTGACCTTATCAGGGAACAGCTGCTTCACTCGTGCATTCTCCTGGTGTGGCATTTAAACAAACGAAATGAGGATGGCCTTCCCGGACTGCCCGGTTTAATTCAATACCAATATGAAACCACGCCAGGGGTGACAAACTGCAGAGAGCGATTTAGTAATCTCAGTCTGCATCAAGAGAACGAGCCATTTTGTAATTGAATGCAAGCGGCTCTTTGTTTGGCTTGCATGGCATATTGTTATCTCCTATTAAATAATGTGTGTGCCTCTTTCTGTGTGTGTGTGTGTGTTTGTGTGTGTGAGAATCATTCTCTGGGGAAATAAATCACACACAGTAGTCTGCATCAACCCTAGGGAAGAACCATCAATTACATTCCAAAAAGAAAAGGGTGAGACTGAATCTACCTACTATTCTATCTACTATTAACTATTAACTATAACTACTCCTCTGAACTCATACAGATCCATCCAAATGCACATGCCCGCTGACTGAAAAGCTCTAAAGCAGGACTATCAGAAATTTACATTTGTGCAATATTACTAAAATACCATGAATTACATGTCATTTTGAATGCTCGAAATTTTTCAAAATGACTAGATTTTCCACAGATGTTGACCAAGATGTGTCACGTGACATCATCACAACATGCATTCAGCCAAAGCTTCCTTCAATTCATGTGCGTCAAACATGGGTACAGCTTAAAAGGTCTCATTTCCCAACAAACATCACAGTGAAAGAGCGTGCAAAACAATATCATGCCATTGCGATTTCACCGATTCAAGTAGTTTTCAACATAAAAAGCACAAACAACTCCACAAAAAACTTCAAGGAAAAAAAATCAAGCATCTTTGGCCGCAACAATCACACACACACAAAAAAACCCAAACAAAAAAACCCCTCTGAAATCCTCTATGGACTGATTAGGGCCTTTTTTTTTTTTAAGACTATGGTGTTATTTTACTAAACTCGAGAGCACAACAGTTTAACGCTTGAGCAGAAAATCTTTGTGAGCTTTCAGGTAAACACCCACACTCATCCATGTTTGCACATGGATTTGTTGTTCACATGCAAGACTGTATATGCACCTTCAGAATTATTCTTAGGCAAATTTGCTCTCATTGTATTTGGAAGCTTTTTAGGTAGAGTGCTGTGAAAAAGTGTCCCTATTTTCTTGTTTTTGTGTATATCTCATACTAAATTGTTTCAGAAATGAAAATGTCTGGGTTCCGCTTGTAATCCTGTAATCTCCTGTAGAGACTGGAGGGGATGCCCAGATCCAGGTTTATCTTGCTCACTGCTGATAGGATTGACCCTATGCATGCTGGGGATAGAAAACACCCTTATCATAGTAGAATCCCATATAACCTCTAGAAACGTTGTCCTCTGCAGTGGAGAAAGCATACCTTTCTTGAGGTTCAACTTGAGCCCCGAGCTCTTCACGTGGGCGAGAACATCATCTCCATATTGAATCACACTAGAATTAACCAGTTGTCCAGGTAGTTTGGTACACCAAAGTAATAGAGTCGCAAGGGAGCCAAAACAGCATCCATGCACTTTGTGAAGGTGCAAGGGGATAAAGCTAGCCTGAAGGGAAGAACCCGATATTAGTATAATGAAGCCCCATATTAATTGCTTGAGACAACACGTTTTGCATATTTGTGCTGTTGTAAGGGATTCTCATGGGGTTGAATAATTTTGAGACTGGAGAAGTCATTCTGAGTTGCATTTTCAGTTGAATTTTGGGAAACCACTTGAAGCGTTCGTCGTGTTGAACTATTTCAATCGCTTTTGTTTGATTTGTTCACTGCAAGCAGCTGAAAGTCTGTACATTTTCACATTAGGCCTGATTTGCAATGGGGGGTTGAATAACTTTGATTGCAGCTGTATGACCTTTAAACACTGAACAGAGCCAACCACTTTGCTGGCATGGTGCTGTTAGCTATAGTGATGTCAAAACTTTGATAGTACTAAAGCTAGCATTAGGAGAAAGTTGCAAATACAGCAAATTCCTCCATGGGGATTTAATATAGTTTCACAAACAAAAAAAACAACAACAACCTTGCAATACAATTGGGAGACTTACTCAGTCCTTTCCAAGTTTGTAGCCTTATTCGGATTGGACTAGTTTTAAATGAGCTAATTGTTGTAATTAATTATCAATGTAATTATTCCTTGAGTAATTATTAGTATCTCTGGGAAGTGTTTTAACAGACTGTGTGTGTGTGTGTGTGTGTGTGTGTGTGTGTGTGTGTGTGTGTGTGTGTGTGTGTGTGTGTGTGCATGTCTTACTGTGTAGTTTACCTTCTATAAAGTGAAAAGTAGATATACCCCCAGGTAATATACACTTATTATCCATTTGATCAGGAACACCTGTACACCTGCATGTTTATGCAGTTATCTAATCAGCCAATCATGGGGCAGAAGCGCAATGCAAAATATCATGCAGATACAGGTCGAGCTTCTGGGTGAGAAGGTTTGTGATACAGTCAGTATTCCAGTTCATCCCAAAAGTGTTCAGTGGAGTTGAGGTAAGGGCTCTGCGCAGGCCACTTGAGTTGAGTTACAGCATACAAAGACATTCTAGACACTTCTGTTCTTCCAATTTTGTGGCAACAGTTTGAAGAACCACATAAGGATGTGATGGTCAGGTGTCCACATATTTTTGGCAATACAGTGTATGCTCGTGTATGATTACTGCTTGTAAATGTATCACTTGGAAAAAAAAAAAAGTAACTTTCTTCAAGTTGATTATAACCCTAGATCGAGAATGTTTTATATCTCCTGATTTTTTTTTTTTTTTTTTTTTTGGTGTGACATGTTGATGTCTCACATGTGCAGACGCTCCCATGTTTTACACAGAGATCAGTTATCCTGTGCGAATTGAGCATCATTACACGTGTTCTCCGGGAACTACATACAGCCATGTTCACAAACTTTGCTACTTAGTTGATTTGATACCAAACCATATTAACTTGATTAATATGGTCAGTGGATTGAGGGTGAAGTGGTGATAAATATGTTTGAAAGACAAGTTAGATGGTGACGGATAGAATTATATTAATCTATAGGTCATGTTCAGGTTTAACCCACATTCATCATAAAACATTTCTTCCGAGACAAATAACGCAACATGTAACAACGCTTTCAAATATAAAACAATAATTTATTATTTCTCCCATTTTACAAGACATAAAATTGTGTTGGTAACTAAGGATTTGCTAGGTTGTGTTATTTCGCTTTGATACATAGAGTCCAATACAAAAGAGTTGTATTTTAGAAAAAAAAAAAAAAAAATTTATTTTACACCTTAAAGCATTTTGTAAAGGGCAAAGCCTGATACTCAATTTGTTTAAGACCAATTTGTTCACATCCTTTATGGTATGCTAGATATATACAATATGAATCATATTAAATGCACAACGATGCACACAAAGTGATTAAAACTTTGAAAGGTATTTTTGCAATACTGCGTCTGTGTCTCAAGAATTCTCTAAGATTTTGAGAACTGTACTTAAAACTGATTATTTCAGCAGATTAGTGACTAGGACTTTATGTTGTTCAAAGGAAAAAAAAAAAAATCCACACAATGTACCTTTTACAATGCAAACTGATTTACAGTTCATCAAATTGACATAAGGAGAACTTGCTCTCAGGAGGTACGCACCTTAAGTTATCTTGACCTATTTAACAACTGTAACACAATGTAACAAACTGTTTATAATGCAATTTTAAATAGCACCTTTAAATAATGTTGTTGTAATGTTGTCGGGAAAAAAAAAAAAAAAACTGTAACAATGTCCTCCCAAGGTATTGTGTTGGCCATGAAGCTAAATACATTGTATTACATTAAATAAGCAAAATGTATGCATCATAAGTAAAATACTGATAAAAAATGCTGCCGTTGGTTGTGTTATGACGTGGTCTTTAAACTATTTTCAGAAACATTTCAGAAAGGCCCAAATGTTAAGAAGCAGTTCCTTTATAATTACTCAAAAAGCAAGCGTGACATAAAAAGTATTATGCAAAATCATTTGTGTCATTTTTCTCTCCTAACAGTCCATTCTCTGAAACTCTCATCATACCTTCTCTTAACTGCTGATCACAAAACCCCTTCAAACAAAGAGACTCCTTCCTTATTTACAAAACATTGCCACATTGAACGAGGCAGGATACTTTACTCCAATCGGTAGTGTCCTATGTACAGCAGCTAGAGCACCAGTTCACACTGTGGTCACCGACAGCAGCGAGTTGTACACTCGCGTCCCATCTGGAGACCTTGCACCATGCGTGAGCAGTTCCTGGATGGTCATCCAGTTATCGAAGATCTTCTTGTTGCGTTTCTTCATCATTTTTTTGTGACTTAGTTCAATGATGTTGACCTCTTTTTTGTCATCAGTGCCACTCCCACTCTGCTCCTTCAGCCAGTCTGTGCGACTCTGCTTCATGAACTCGCGTCGCTGACGTTGTTCTTTGGCACGTACGGCGTGTTGCTTACGCTCCTCCTTGCTCCAGTAGCGGCCCATCTTCAGCTCACTGGCTGCGTCATCGTCCGTGGTCATGCCCCCACTGCGTTCCTCTCGGATGCGCAGGGCACGCTCCTTCAACAGGCGGTCACGTGCTGGCCTCTTGGTGATGTACCGAGTACCATCACTGCGTATCTTCACCTTCCACTCTGCTTTGGGCTCGGCCGATACTGGATCCCGGCACATGCTGGCAAGACTCATCTGGCTCTGTGCGTACTCTACAGCTGACTTCTGCTGAATCAACTGCATGTAACTTTGATAATGCTGTGCGTGTGCTGGGATATGGGCATGTTTGTAGGGTGAGTGTGGATGGCTGAGGCGACTCGACTTGCGTTCTTTGGCCTCAGAATGGTGGCCAGCATCAGGCTCTTTGGGAGAAGAAGTGTGGCTCCTGCTTGAGCCAGAAGCCTCTTGGACAGGTGAAAGCAGGGGCCTTAAAACTCTGGTATTGGGACCGGTTACAGTACCTCCTGCACTGGCTTCTGCAAGCTCTTCACTGGCTCGGCGTAAAGAGTTGTCCGGTGATAGCTCCAGGGTAAGTGGTGTGCTGCGGCAACTCTCTCCTGTATTGTAAGCACTTGAGCTGTCCTTGTCTGACTTCTCTGGCAGCTCGCTGATATCAGCCAGCTCATGGCGACGCGCATCCACACTTGTGTTGTAGTTGCGGAAGCCACTATTGTGCAACATCCATGGCTGGTCACGTAATTGCTGTGTACGGTGCGCCCGCACAATGCTCAGGCATTCAAGTTCGATGTTACGCAGCTCAGCGTTAAGAAGCTCCAGCTCCTTGTCCACATCATCATCTCCTGCACCACCAAATCCTTGTCCGCCATCTATGCCAAAACTGGGCCAGCTTATGCCCAAGCCACCCCCACTCCTCACCTGGCATTTAAGCTCCAACAGCTCCCTGAAGTGCTCACACTCATCAGCTGGGAAGTCACCCAGGAAATCTGCATCGGTGTAGTCGGCCGAGATGAAAGACTCATTGCTGAAGGGAAGGTCACTGCTTCCCAGCGTGTCCTGACTGTATGCCAGACGTCTGTGACTGCCCAGTGTGGTAGATGCACTGGTCTGGTCATCGCAGAGGTTCTCCTGCTCTGAGCTCTCATCATTGCGGGTGCTTTCATCCGTGCGTCCCACGCCACTGTCCTTTTCATGCTGCTGCGAGAGCAGTGTTCCTGTGTCCATCAAGCCTCCATCCTCCACCGGCTTCTTCTGGGAGAAAAAAAAAGCACCCAGAAGTAAGACCATGGAATTGTTAGGTTCTACTTGACAGTTGAATTAGTTATGTTTTCTACAAATGTTATTTACATACCAATAAATATATGTTCTGATGTTTTACCCCAAAATACTTCTACCAAGACAAAAAAATAAAATAAAATGTTGTCTGCTTTCACAAACCTTATGGCTTAAAATATTAAAATCACAGAACTGTCAGTTTGAGAGTACAGAACACACCCTTAAACAAATGACATTAAGAGTGATTTATAAGAAGAAGGTGGAGCTTCAGAGGTGGTCTTTCTCCCATACTCCTTACAGAACTGTGCCAGGCAAGAATCCTCAATCTTCTATAGTCAGTCTTAAATCGCATAGGTATTCATTAAAAATTTACAGATAAAAAAAAGGGACATGGAGGCAATAATAAGAATTCATACAAAAATGACTTGCTTCTGGTCATTTATCTGCTGGGACAGGCCTGTTCGACCACATGACTGACTGACGACTGTGACGGAGTTGGAGACTACATATTTGATGGACTGCTTTACCTGTTGGAGCATGCTGGCAGTGAACTGCATGGCCTGATGATGCTGCTGCTCGAGCATGTCCATGTGCAGATCATCCAGGAAATCATTTCTGTCATCTTCCATCCACCCGTCGTCGAGCTGTACCAGAAGACAGATGGGAAGAGCCGTCAATCTAAGCCTAACAAAGAGTGGTTACGTTTGTCCTAAAATTAAACACGTTTCAGAGATTTAAGAAAGTAATTGTGGATTAGAACTCTTTTTGTGTTTGATATAGAGCTTTCAATGCCTTTAGACCAAGACGGTCATAAGGATAATGGGGATTTTTAGGGGTGGGATTTCAGAACTCAAGCCCTGAATGTTTCACTGCCAGTCACAAATCATTTGTTCAGTCCTGAGTTACTGCACTTTCCTTCCCCACCACTCTCATTTTGAATATTCTATTACATAGCAGCAATCCAAATATTAGGCCAGGCACACTGTAAAACTCATTGGACCTCATTTTCAACGCATGCTGTAGAGTAACAAATATGGTTCCAACATTGCATTGTAAGCTATCCTAACTTGGTACATTTTTGTTTAGTCACAAAAGACCAAACTTTGAGCCATCACAGTGAGTAGCTTTGGAATTTCAAAAACGTAGTTAACATAAACATGCACTGCTTGGCCAAAAAAAGGGTCGCTGCTTGGATTTCAATAACCAAATACTTAAGAGCCTATGACAGGATCATTATTGCAGTGATTACCATGTTTCAGCTGTCAACAATTCTTTTAAGCCTAACTGAATGAGCGTGTAGCTTCTCATTTCTTAAACAACCATGTCGGAAGACGTATCCTATGGTCGTGGTAATTTTTTTTCCTGTGTTTCAGAAGGGGCAAATTATTGGCCTGCATCAAGCAAAGAAAACAACTAAGGGCATTGCTAAAATCCCTGGAATTGGGTTAAGAACTTTCCAAACGCATTATGTGGTTACGCATTATTCTTTGAGGAAGAAATGGGGTCGGAAAAATTTATGTTCAAAATCTTGAACGATCGCAATCAGAGACCTTTAAAATGCTCAGTCAAGTCACATAGTAAAAAATCTACAGTAGAACTCATGGCTATGCTTGACAGTGAACGTAAGAGCATTTCCACATGTACAATGCGATAAGAACTTACAGGATTAGGACTAAACAGCTGTTTGGCTTAATCAGTGTGAGGCTAATCAGATAAAAATGACTTCAATTTGCTGTGATTGTGATTGGACTGTGGAGCAATGGAAAAAGGTCATGTGGTCTGATGAGTCCAGATTTACCCTATTCCAAAGTGATGCATCAGGGTAAGAAGGGAGGTGCATGAAGCGATGCACCCAACATGCAGCGTGCCTACTGTACAAGCCTCTGGAGGCAGTGTTATGATCTTCTCTTATGGCACAAGAATACTCCAGGATGATAATGCCAAGATTAATCAGGCTCAAATTGTGCGAGTGCATGAGGATTCATTTTCGCACATGTCCTGACCTTAACCCCATTGAAAGTCTTTGGGGTGTGTTGGAGAAGACTCTGAGTGGTTTGACTCTCCTCTCTTCAATACAAGAGCTCGACCAAAAATTAATGCACCTCTGGATGGAAATCAACGTTGTCAAATTGCACAAGGTTGTCGAAACAAGGCCACGATGAATGTGGGCTGTAATCAAAGCTAAAGGTGTCGCAACAAAATTTTACGGATTAAGTCTACACTAAATCCCTGTTTCTTTTCACAACGTGTTTGAGAGTGCTTATATACCTGTATCTCCGGCCGAGCCACCAGCAGGCACACATTGCGGTTCTCTTCACTTGTGAGCAGAGACACCGCCTCCTCCCGATTCTGCACCTCTATGCCATTGATCTGAATAACAGACACATGAGCAACTTGTGCTGTAGCCTGAATGTCAAGATGCACTGGTGTGTGAAAGAGTTCTAGTATGTCTCCCACCCAGTACAAACCTGGATGATTCGGTCCCCTTCCCTGATTCGACCATCTCTTGCAGCAATGCTGTTTGGATCAATCTGTCAAAGGAAGTAAAAACGTTACTAAAAAATGACTAATTTTCGTTACTGACATCAGGTTCACTTCATCATATGATGGATCAATTGATCTAAACTGCAAAATGTAATAACATTGCAGAAGTTCTGAATATTTAATACAATAATGATAATTGCACTGATCATCATCATCATCATCATCATCATAATCATTATTACACAGCGCAATTTCAAGATCATACTGAAACAGCACAGGAAACTCTCCCATCAATGTTCCAGTCATAGATCAATAATACAATAATAATAATAGGATCATATAAATAACATCCATTGTTAATTCAGATTGTCTGTAAATCGTCTATAAAACAAAGACGATCACAGAGGGAGATGGAAAAGAGTTAGCGCCCACCTCGCTGACGTATATCCCAGTTTCATCCTCGTCATCAGTCCTATAGCACACAGTCAAGCCCAGCTTGTCCTGGATATTTGTCCTGTACAAATCCACTTCCTACAGAGAACACAACAACTTGTTCTTAACTGTGTCTATATATAGTGCATTAGCATATATAGTACATTACCAACATTAACAGGCAGATAGACATCAGCAGAACAACACAGACAAGGCCCCTCTTATCAGTCTCACAAGCTTTTAACTGGATTGGAGCCATTTCTTTTTCAGAGTCAGGGCTGACAGGATGAATGAAGAGCT
Source organism: Ictalurus punctatus (assembly GCF_001660625.3). Classification (NCBI taxonomy): domain Eukaryota; kingdom Metazoa; phylum Chordata; class Actinopteri; order Siluriformes; family Ictaluridae; genus Ictalurus; species Ictalurus punctatus. The sequence goes on along the minus strand of NC_030426.2, from coordinate 3,568,919 downwards.
CAGTACGGCACTAGAGTCGAGCCTCGTTTATCACCTGTCAACACCTGTAATCTGTAAAATACAGATTGCTATTTCCAAGAGAGGAGGCGGATCGAACGGCTGACTACCCAAATCTCCTTCAATCTCTTCTGCCTGCACTCCGGCGCTCCAGCTCAGCTTCAATTTCCACCAAAAACACTTGTTCATATGAGATGCCTTATTCTTAAATAAATCTGTCATCCATATTTTACGCTACCAGTGGTCCATCATACTTTTTTTTTTTTCTTAGCATGATCTACTAGTACACCATGATTCAAGTATGCGAGTCCTGCCAGCATTGGGCCTTATTTATCAATCTTTGAGTCAAGTTGCCTAAATTTTCAAAGGCCAAAACGAACTAAAAAATTTGTTTTCTTCATACTCAAGTGTTGATACCTGCCAATCATCCATAAATTACCAAGTGCACAGCAGATTCACATTTAGTGATGCCCAAAACCAAAATTCTAAAGATAAATTCAATTCAATTCAATTTTATTTGTATAGCGCTTTTTACAATAGACATTGTCTCAAAGCAGCTTTACAGAAATATCAACACGGTATACAGATATTAAAGGTGCGAATTTATCCCAACTGAGCAAGACACTGAGTGGCGATGGTGGAAAAACTCCCTAAGATGTTTTAAGAGGAAGAAACCTTGAGAGGAACCCGACTCAGAAGGGAACCCGTCCTCATCTGGGTAACAGATAGTGTGAAAAAGTTCATTATGGATTTATATGAAGTCTGTATGGCCTTAGGAGCAGCCGTAGTCCCAGCAGTCTGGAATTAGAGAAGATTTGAGCTCCATCCAGATGCAGAAAGGATCTGGATCTCTAGTATCTCCATAAATTCGTGTGGGGCTCGGCGAAAGGAGAGAGAGGGAGAAAAAAGATAATTATGACTGCGAAGTAGTAGAACAGAATCTAGTCAGGGTAGGCTTGAGTAAACAAATACGTTTTAAGCCTAGACTTAAACACTGAGACTGTGTCTGAGTCCCGAACACTAATAGGAAGACTGTTCCATAACTGTGGGGCTCTATAAGAGAAAGCTCTTCCCCCTGCTGTAGCCTTCACTATTCGAGGTACCGTCAGATAGCCTGCATCTTTTGATCTAAGTAGGCGTGGCGGATCATAGAAAACCAAAAGGTCGCTTAGATATTGTGGCACGAGACCATTTAGTGCTTTATAGGTTAATAAAAGTATTTTATAGTTAATGCGAGATTTCACTGGGAGCCAATGCAGTATTGATAATATCGGTGTGATATGGTCGTATCTTCTAGTTCTAGTTAGGACTCTAGCAGCTGCATTCTGGACTAACTGGAGCTTATTTATATTCCTACTGGAACATCCAGACAGTAAGGCATTACAGTAATCTAATCTAGAGGTGACGAATGCATGAACTAGTATTTCCGCATCATGTAGTGACAATATGTTTCTTATCTTAGAAATATTTCTGAGATGAAAGAAGGCTATCCTAGTAATATTATCTACATGAGCATCTAATGATAGGCTGGAGTCAATAATCACTCCAAGGTCTTTAACTGCTGCACATGATGAAACAGAAAGACCATCCAGAGTAACCATGTGATCAGAAAGAATACTTCTAGCTACAGGTGGGCCTAATAAAAGTATTTCTGTTTTATCAGAATTAAGTAGAAGGAAGTTAATTAACATCCAATGTCTAATGTCCTTTACACAATCCTCAACTTTACTAAGCTTATAAATCTCAGACAGCTGAAAACAACAAAATGACAACTAAATAGCAAAAGAGCAAAAGTGTGGCATGCGCTAAATCCTCCAGTAATGCAGCTCAGCCAATGCAGTGCATTGACAATAGACACACACTAAGTAATCTTCCTTTTATATAGTGCCATCTCTTTTATCCTAAATGAATAGCTATTTCTCTTAATTTGTAGATTTACTGAATAGTTCTCTTTCGAGTAATTAATATGACGCACAAGTGTTTGGCTCAGGTTCTCATTATATTTGTATTCAGCTGAAATGAATAAGCGATTTAAACTCGACAACATAATCTGTACATAACATTGCAGTAAATTATGGACAATTACATGACTTGAAGCCTGTCAAATGAGGTTCTCATCGAAGAGTCTCCTTAAATGTAAATGTTCACAAACCTAGGAGTTTTACAAACTAACTGGATTTTCATGAATACCATATATAGTGTAACTGTCCCTGCAAACAAATAAATTCATTCGTATCCAGTTTGATGAATGTTCTGGAAATACAAATTTAAAAAAAGGAACATCGAGGAAGATAGATTTGTCCACAATAAACTGCCCCATCGTGCCCCGCTTATAACCCCTACATTACACCTGAAGGCAAGACTTTATATTTGGTTGTGAGATGGCGTTGCTTTGGCTTTCTCTTAATCATTCATGTGTGTCTGTGGCTCCATGGTGATTTATGAACACTCCTCAGGAAAGGAAGGTCAAAGCAGAATTGTGTGCTGAACATCTGTCCCAAAAAAATGTGAACCTCACCTCATTATTAATACACTGATGACCCTAACGACACTTCATTTTTCTACTGCCTCTGCATTTTGACTGCAACCTCATTACAGTTTCTGTCTCCCACTCATCTGATTATAATCGTTCCATGAATCACTTCAGTTCGGAGACCTAGAAATCAGTGATATTTGTAAATGAACAATCTCACGGTGTGACGTGTTCAATGGGACTGGGCTGATGAGTGCTCAAATGGACTGGGATTGTCAATAGAATGGATCTACTGGAGGAGTGCATACAGAGTAAACCTTCTTAATGTTATTTTGCTGGAGACAGACAGGCTTTAAGCTGCGCAGTTAGACTACAGTGACAGCACACTAGAGATATATCTTCATTTATGTTTAGGGGAAGAGCTAGAGCAGGAAAATGAGAGAGAGAGAGAGAGAGGGCAAAAGAGAGATAAAGTGAAAGTGAAGAAGTAATAGTAACAAATAGACAAAATAAAAGACTAAGTCAAGTGTGTGTGTGTGTGTGTGTGTGTGTGTATTACCTCATACTCAAGTTCCTCTCTTTCCATATCTTGCGGCATGGTCTCTAGGTAATCATTCGGGTCGAAATACTCATGCCCGGGAGAATGTCTGTGAAAATAATACCACCACCATAAAACTTAAGATAAAACCATAAAATAAAGTTTTAGAGTTCTCTTGCTATGCTAAAAATATTTCCTCTATGACATCTCATTACAAACGCTTTTGGCCAAGGTGCTGCTTTTATTGTAGGTCCTAAAATTACTTCCAGGCCATGATATCGAAATATAGACTCGTTCTTCAAAAGACATGCGTTCTTTACTTTGAATTAATGTATAACCAACCAACCTACGCTTCAGTGAAAGCTCTTGTAATTAACATCTAGAATCCCATATGAACTGATATGTTAATGTTCTGGGGTAAAAGAAAGAAGGGTGGTTAATGACGTGAAAATGTAAAAATATCCGCCTCAACCATGCACTGGATATGTGAGAGCGGTTTAATGTCACTGAGCTGAGAAACCATTTAAAACTATCAGTCCTGATAGTGAAGGTGAAGTAATGCTGCCTTTAATATGAGACAAAGAAATGGCGCTTTAGGTGATACGGAGAGATCAGAGAAGGGACAAGTGCTTCCGGAGAAAACGCAAACCGAAATGAACAATTCCTACAGTAAGACGCAGCTGTGCAGACGTCCTGTAGGGTTTCTAGTGTTAATGAAGACATAAGTGAAAGACTGGAACCCGAGTGCTTCTTTGCTTGACATTTCAGGTTGTCCCATTACTGATGGCTATGGCTACACAATTGACCGTCTGAAAGACGGTCCCTGCTGCCCACAATTGTGCCCCTGCTGCTCTACAGGTCGTATTAAAGTAAACCGGAAAGTGTCATTTTATACCATTCCAAAAAAACACTAGTAAAATGGACTAGCGTAAACATTGTAAACATACCTTTGTAAAGTATACATATGCTCACATGTATGCTAGTGTCAAGACGATACATAAATGTCTAGTCATAAGAGGAGCTATCTATTTTTAGGTTTAATTACTTTAAAAAAAAAAATTGGTTGTAGTTCAGTGACTCTAGTTTTCTAAACCTAAACCAGCTCAGCTTCAAGAATAGATCCACAGTTGCAAATTATTTCAAATCACATGCATTTATGTAAATGATTTAGCTGAGGGCAGCTCATTGTACCACAGACCGTTGTCAGAAAAGCGAGAATTTTCATTCATTTTTCCTTTTATTCACACTCTCCGGTGTGATGCGCAAATTATTTAATTTGTTTAAAGGTGTCCGCACAGAGAAGTTTGTGTTTCTTCTCCCTGTGTCAAATTCAAAACCAAAATTCAAAAAGATATGCCTTGTCTGAGTCTGTGGCACCGAAACGCAACTATGAAAAACAACCACTTCAAATCGTCTTATTCATAGACATGGACTAATTATTAATGGTTAAGCATTAAAAGGTAACTGTTGTCACTTTTCAGTCATGTTAGTTGCTTATCCAGACCTTTGTAAGCAAATAATGTGATGTAACTGGACTGTTACAAATTTTATTTGAGTACCCCGCTGCTACAGAGCATCAAACCACAACGGGCAAATTATCTTAGTTATTTAGTTACTCATGTATGCAATATCTGTCATTTAAGATCAGCCCTATTCTGTGTGAGTGCTCCTCAAAAATATATCCGCTCCACTCTGTGCAGTCAGATTGGCCAAAAGACGTGCCACTCACCCTTCAGGTAGCATGTACTGATCAAGTGCAGGAGGTGTTGAGGCAGGCAGCTTGCTGAGGGCCATAATGTGCTGGAAGGTGATGTCTGTCTGTGTACTGATGTCCATCAGCTGTGCGTCTGCTTCAGGTCCTGCTGGTTTGGGCCTCGGCGTCCTGCGCAACACCTGCACCATGATAGGCTCTTTGGCTGTGCGGAAGGCTTCTACTGCTTGCTCATGAGTAGCACTGGACAGGTCTTTGCCATTTACCTGGACGCAGAGAGAAAGGAAAAGTCTTTTAGAGCTAAACTGTTGCTAAGAGGAGTGTTAAGGGATTGAGAGCAAGGGATCTAGTTGTACGATAGACACATACAACAAACGATAATAGTCATTATGGCTTATAAAAAAAAACAAACAAAAAAACCCAATGTCTATTCAAATGCAGCCCTGATTCATGATCATCATTCCAATATTATAAAGTGTGTGTTTTCGCTCAAATTGAAAATGTTAACATTCACACAGGGAGAGCGGACTTGTTAGTAGTAGGGACTGCTCACTCAACAGGGTCTATCCCTTTTCCAGAATTCCTTCTGAAACACAGATGGGGAAGCCAAGAGCCTTTTCTCTACCTCAGCAGGCTTTTCTCTCCCTATCAGTCATGCTTCAATTGCAGCCCAAAAGCAGGGATGAAGAAAAAAAAAAAAAAAGAAGATATGCATCAAATAGAACAGCACAGAGCAACAAACACCAGGTTTGTATAGTATTTGCATATAACGTTGATGCACAGAGTGACCGTTTTGATCAGTTTCGCCTTAACCAAGGACGAATTGTAATAATTTCACATGGCTTCTTTTCAGGGTCAGAGGCAAATGCTGCAGAATGGAAAAGTTAATTAGAACGAGCCCCTCTTTAATTAATCAGGGCTCTTAGGGAAACCAGATTGTGGAGAATAGTGGTGGGGGGGTGGGGGTTTGTCACGAAACAGATTTCTTGAGCTAAGCAATTTTAGGGCCAGTAAAATATGGTGCCACCCTGGGAGATTAAGTGAGCGCAGTATGTTAACCTGCAGAGATTAATTAATATGCACAACAAGCCAATAGTGGGGCGGAGAGAGTTAATTACAAAAAAGTGGGCCGTGCAATAAGACGTCTTTTTAAATTTGACTTGCTGTCAGTTGGTTGCCTAGAAGACTAAATCAACTAATCATCAGGGTCTGATGGATATCTGGACACAAACAGGTAGGCCTGTGTGTCAATTAATTACTCGGACAATAAACAATACTACTGTAACAATAAAAATATATATATTTCCTAGGTCACGGCTTGATGATCCGAACACTATTGGTGCATTAACCTAAGAAGTAAAGTGGCACTAAGTGAAACTGGCATTTTATAGAAGCAATATTTGCCAGACTAATTTAATCCACAGCGTATAGTAAACTGATATAATGGAAATAAACTCTTGACTGGTGGAAAGTACTTCAAGCTACGCATCGGCCCAGTCCCAGGAAAAATACACATTTCTGGGTTGTGGTTTTCTACAGGCTAAAAGAGTACCTTAGCTAGTTTAATTAAGGAGCCAGAGGCTATTTTAGCGCTACTGCTAACTGTATATTAAACCCAGGGTCAGCTGCCTCTCTTATCACAGCACTAACAGAGCTTTTCCCTTGGCGTTTCACCAGCCACAGCAATCCCAACATGTTCATTTGTGATTCCATAGATGAGAGACAGCTTTGATAGGATCTGTGCCTGGGGAATTTATACAGCCACGCACAACTCACAGTTTTCCAGCTGAGCAAAGCACAAATGCACATTCCTGGGATGATGAAACTGATGTGAATTCATAAGAAGCCGACTTGCAGCAAACCATTTCTGTAATTCACCTTGACATTAATATAATATAGTGGTATTCAGTGTTTCTTCAGTGCACAACATTAGTTTTCTGATGAGCATGAACGCACATTTTATCTGACACCCGTCATAAAGGCGTCTGTATGAAAGTCATAAACAAAGCCTCTCTCAAGGCATCCAAATGAGTTGTATCCTTGACCTTGCCTACTTAAAACTCAGTACGGAGACGTCTAAAGACATTATTACAGTGATGAGGGTTTTTGACTGTCAAAGAGACAGCGAAGAGGAAGCTCACTGAGGAGTCACGCACTTTTAACGTTAAAGCGGTTATGTGATACCTTATAACCAGAACGGATTAACTCGAATGCAAATTGAAGACAAACTGGATATCTGAAATGAGCTCGATGCCAAATTATGAAACGTCAGAAAAGACCATTTTAAAATAAGTCACCACCATCAGAGCAATTAGTTAAAAAAAAAAAATGCAAGTCCATAATAAACCATTTGAAAAGATAGGGCTACAGTAAAGCTAGTAAAGTTAAAACAATAAGCTGAAGGTTTTTAATGTGATTCAACTCTTTGCTAAATTCTAAAAGATGGATAAATTCTACTTGTGAAGCCTGACACTCTCATTCATTCTTCAAGAATGACTCCGTACATTCCCTTTCTCCTTCTATCCACTTTTCAATGTCTTCCTTTGTGCTTTTATTCCATCCTTTTTTCTGAGTAAAAAAAAAACAAAAAAACAACAATCACTCCTCTCGCTGTGCTCAGCTCCCTGCAAGATCTCCCTAGGAATCTCTTTCCTCTCTAGAATCCATGACCCCTGAGACAAAGCACTGGCCATGCAGCCTTCGCTCTACACCCAGCAGCCTCCCTTATCCAGCTCCCCAGCAGGGAATACACTCCACCAGAAACCCCATTCAACAAGCTCACCTTTGACACAGCCTACAATGGCTGAGAGCTGTAGCCTCTAGTCGCTAGCAACTCTGTGAACCAATACTCTTCACCCTGCTGAACTGCAGAGATGGTCACCCCTGGAGGACACTAGTAATGACATCACTGCTCAAACAGCCTTTCATTGACTCAAAGCCAGTGAGCAGGAATGTTACACTGACAAACTGCTCAACATCGGTTATGGAACAACCTTTGTTTATTTAGTTCTTGACGTTCTGCTGAATTTTACACGTCATAGGCTATTAATGCCTCAGAGGAAATTATGTTAAATGAGGCTGCTGGGTAAATGTTAATATTCAGCCGAGTCCTTGGTAATGGCAGAAGGCCACAGTGCGCACTCTTTGGCTGGAATAATAATGAGCAATAATGACGAGCACGAACAACGAGCAATAAAACACTGCTTTGCATTTCCAGTGCTACAGTTAGCAAGAGGCTGACTCTGGATGAAAAGTCAAACTGAATCAGCAGTGTGATTCTTCACGCTATGATGTGCTTTGAGTAACTAGTCTGAGTAATAGGCTATAAGAATTGATCAGAGCACTGGTTCATTCTGCACACACTGTGATTCCATCTAGTCCTTGGGAAAATGTGGCAATATGTCAGCTCTTCTAAACTGAGGTTTTAAGGCACCCACCTTTCTAATGTGCAAGGCTTCCTAATCAAATTCATCAAGATTGTTGATGCGTAAGAGGAGGCAAAAGACAAAGATGTTTGAGGTATGGACAGAAGTCAGAGCTGGACGACTCAGGAAGAGCCTGGAGAAATGGATTGGCAAAGATTCCTTTTACAGGGGAGGTCTGTCTACAGTTGTGTTTAATCCTCCTTTTCTTACATGTTTAGCAGTCTGGTCACGAGAATAAACCCAGAAGAACTGGTGCTGGTTTTATACTCCTTTAAGAGTTGTCAGGGGATGCCTAATGGCGGCAACGGGAGCTTCTTTGGACAGCGTGAGACCAAGCAACTTTTCTTCTCCAACGGCATGCATTCTTGATGTGGATTAGGCAGCAAAGACAGACCGCTTGTGATGGGCATAAGCTGCTTGGAAAAATACAGCATTATCCCCCCCCCCACTTAATCTTGTTTAAGCATTAGACATTGTATTTTCCAGAGGAGAACGATAAATCGAAAATGGTCACTTCCTCCAAGCTCTCCTTGGCCTTTCTACATGGCTTAATAAGCCACTGCTTCAGGTGTTTGTGGAGAACAAACTTTCCCATGCTCAGACGAGACAAAATTAGTTCAGGGCAGAATCAAGATACCAGTCTCCACACGGAACCGTTACATTTATTAATGGAAATTGACCAAGGAGCATTGATCAATCTCAATGATCTCTGATTCATATCTTTGACCATCTTGAACATTATTATGGAACTGTGTTACCGGTGATGGCACAAATGATAGAAAATCTTCGCTGAAGATGAAAACATGGGCCAGCAACATGACCGACACAAAAGTGTCTGTGGTGCGATAGAGACCAGAGGTTTCCTGTGAGTGGATAAGCTGCTAGACGGTAATGAGACGTTATAGTTAAACAGTAGCAATTCAGCATCTCAAATCATCTTGAAGGAAGGAGAAAAGTCATGTTGGCCAGTCTCAAGAGTCTTGTAAGTAAATTCAGTGGGATTTAAGTTCAGGGGAAAGCGAGGATTGATTCATTTTGCCAGTAATGATGAGAAAAGGCCAGAAGCTTACACCTACATCACCCTTAATTAGAGGTAGTTTCTCATTCTGCTAGCTTGATGAATGGCCTTTAACTACAGAAAGGTAGACTAGATCTCAAAACAACGGAGAGGAGGACTTGCTGTTGCCTAAATCTGCTGTCAGACTCGTAACAAATGGACACGCATGCATACATATGCAACATATGTTTGTTACAGAATCGTTATTCAAACGTTTGTGGACACCGTACACATCCATATTTCACCCATATGTGGACCTTCCCCAAACTGGTGCCACAAAGTTGGCATGAGACTTTCAGCACACAGTTGTATAGGTTGCCTGCAGCATTACAATTTCCCTTCACTGGAACCAAGAGGCCCAAACATGCTCCAGCATGAAAATGCCCCTGTGCACAAAGCCAAGTCCATGAAGAAATCGTTTGCCAAGGATACAGTGGAAGAACTCAAGTGGTCTACACAGAGCCCTGACCTCAACCCCACTGAACCCCTTGGTGTTGGATGAACTGGAATGCAGACTGCACCCCAGGACTTCTCGCTCAACATCAGTGCTTGACCTCACCAACGCTCTTGTGGCTGAATGAGCACAAATCCCCACTGCCACGCTACAAAATCTAGTGGAAAAAGTCTTCTTTCCAGAAGAGTGGACAGTAAAGGCAGTAAAGGCAGACTAAATCTGGCACGGGATGTTCAAAAAGCATATGGGAGTGATGCTCAAGTGTCCACAAATCTAATTTTCGGCCATTTAGTGTATTAGGAATAAAACATGATAGGGTTTGCTGTTATAGGATAATCTCAACAATGTGGTGGTGTAGTGCAGCTGAATGTAAAACTAAGGACAACTTACTGACTGTTACAAAGAACTCACACAAGAGACGTCTTCTATAAATGTTTAAATAAATGTCTTCTTACAGAAGGTTTCACCCAATCAATGAGTAGACATTTTTCTTTGTTAAATGACAGTAAGGTCTATTATTAGTTTTTAGATGAAACTGTAACATGACCGCCATAACAGTCATTACATATTATAATCAGCCCATTAATATAAACCTGTGATTTGAAATCAACAGCTGCAGTACTGTCACAGCTGCTTTTATCAAACGTTAACCACCTTCTGACCAGGTCAGAAATGAAAATTCAACAGCAATGTGGTATAAGTCATTATAAAGTGACAAATCCAAATGTATTGTTCCGAGTAATTTCTGGGAGCCAGTCATATCGTGCGGGCTTTTTACTGCCCGCCCAATTCTCTGCTCTCGCAGCCTCGGTTCCTACCTGGTTTTAGTTCCAAATCAAAAATATCTGCCGCAAAAAAACAGAAGAAAGACTTAAAACAACAGATACGTGATTTCCTGAGTTATATTATTTGTATTAAAATGCATTTTAAACAAAATTTGCCTACTATGGTTTATGGGCAATGATTTGTTTCTTTACTTGTTAGTGTGAACAAGCTTTACCAGGTTGAAGCAGGAAGTACGCAATGAGCTCATTCACTAGGTCTGAAGATACAAATATTTCACTATGGCTCATTTTTTAAAAGTGCATAATAATTTGCAATAGGTGCAGGCATTAATTTGTAAGAAACATACTTTTTGGATATTCTTTTACTTACTATATTATGTATATAGGTCAGAAATAATGCATCAACATGGATGTATTATTAAAAAAATTACTGTATTGAATTTCATACTCTCATAAGACCCTAGGACTATAAGCATTATTAAATGATGGCAAAATTAAAATCTTACTAAAAAAAAAAATGTTACTTCAAAAGATAAAATATTAAATTATGTTAGGTGGGTTTTTCACTGCCTCCGCTGCGTGTCCTAAATATCAGCTGTCCGGCACAGAGGGATAGCGATGATTAGGCACTGAGGGAGTACTCAGGCTGACGAGGAATAATGAGAAGTAATGGCTCTCCATCATCTGCATTTAAAAGGGGCCCACAGCTCTAACAAAGATTAGACCTCTCTGTCAGCATGTTTTATTCATCACTCGGCATGAACTCCAGGGATACATACCGCTTTTCACCTCCGAAACATGTGTTCACACATGCGATTTATATCGTTAATCATGTCCCATCATTTACCAGCGACTAACAAGCCTCCGGAGCAAAGCATTGGAGGTGTTAATACAAAGGAGTCTGCAAATGAACTCATTTATCCATAGCCTGTTGTCAGAATACTGACTGTTAACTGTTAATTAAAAAAAAAAAAAAAAAAGAACATCCAAAGCATGACACACTGCAATCATGGCATTTCTGTTCATACAACTGGAAGAACAAAGACATGCCAACAAAAGACATCATACGACGAGAAAAGCAGATGGCACATTTAATCTGCCCTGATGTCCGTTATTTTTGAGGACCAACACAAAGCATTTGTGAGCATCTGTTCAAACACATCACCTATAAAAAGTAAATAAAATAAGACCCAATAAACACCTGCTCCTGTATGTCCTCACACAACACCACACCTGTACTATATTTCAGTCTAAAATACAACAGCTCATATAGATTATACTGTTGTTAGAATATATTATTCATCTCATATACTGCACTAGTCCTCCTGTTATGTGTACTGTTTGGGTTATAGCTGTACAAATACAACTATGTGTTACATCGGCCTCACTACATCATCAATTGCTGTCACATTATATCTGTGAGTTGCTTGCATAAAGTCATGTTATGTCTGGATTAATCCTGTTATGATTAATCTCTCTCTTTTAAGTACAAAGTGTTTTGTTTGCCTGTTTATTATGCTGTAGCCTTGTTTTGTCTACATTTCATCTCTGCAGCCATCACTTTATATCTGCAGCCTGTCTGTGCCACTTGTACATCTTGTCATGTGAGAGAGATTGTTATGTCCTGGCTGGTCCTGAGTATACTGATCTGTCCCCAGTGACTGCTGGCCACCTGTTCCAATGTGAAACAGCTGTGGAGGCGCTGCGGCCTCAATCTGTCTCTGATTAAGCAAAGTGTCTGTCTCTCTCCCGATTTTCTTCAACTCATGCAACACAAGCTAACCACTGCTTCAGCATGGCTCTGTCGAGCCTCATTAGCACACAAACTTCAGGATGAGGATGTTCTTGACTGTCATATCCCTGTCTTATTAAGGGCCTTAACAAAATCTTAGTTTGGTGTTCCTTAATGTGCGATAAACAAATCGCATTCTCCATGGTAAAGCGCATATTATTCTTAACATTTAATTAGATTACCTAAACAAGTAGCATCCCAAATCTATTTCCCACTCTCCTTTATCTTGCACAAGATATGCGCCTTATCTCTACATGTAAGTTAATTAGATTTACGCTCATTTCCGACCAAAATGACCTTTTGCTTTTGTTCCATGAGACAATTTGTTCTAATCACATCAAAAGCACTCTTGGACAGAGAAAACATCATGGAAGCCAAGCTCTGTACAGAACCTTACTAGCTAGTAGGGAAAGGTAAAAGGGAAACAAAATACAGGCGCCATGGCGATTACCGGCTGCTTTCGGGTGATTTTAGGAGTCTCCATACAGTCAGCCATGCAGCCAGATTAAGAGCAAACACCAATGGAGGAATTTGCATCTCCACATGGTGCATACCTTGCCTGCTTTGAAGCTGTCAGCAGGGGGTTGTGGTGTACTTAGCGAGGTCAACTTTTGCAAGGATGGCAAGACAAAAATCACACTGTGCCTAGTCTGGGATTTAATTATCTTAACTGAGGGAGAAATGGCTTTTCTCTCCCCTTGTATGCGTTCAGGGAGTCAAGTGCTAATACACTTTTCCTAACAGACATTTTTCCGAATAGGATCCTTTCTCTGGAATCGATGGTAGAATGAAGTGCTATTTTCAAACACTAGAGTGAGCATAGTTTAAGCCTTGCCTAAGCATATACAAAGGCACAGAGGAGCTTAAGCTGTCCTTTAATGATAAATGTTCGAGCTTAGGGAGGTGGACTGGAGGAAGGAAATATGCCCTTCTAGCTCAGTGATACCATGGCATCATGACGACTCATATACCATAGATTTCTGGGATAATGAAAGTGTTAAGGGAGACTTGTAGTGGACCTTGAAGAGGAACTGACATCTGGAAGTATGTTTTGTTTCCTCTCTGTTGTTGACTAAGGCACTGATGAGAGAAATAATTATGGACCAGGGAAGATGGAGAAAGAAAGTGATAGAGGCTGGGGGTAGGCAAGATGCCAGACACCCTAATGAATAGGATGTGTGTGTATTATCTGTGGATGAGGCCAGCCTGGAGCCTGAACCTCCCTGAAACCCATCCATTCTCCCACAAACACACCCACTCTTCCCACACCAGACACGTCCCGGTTCACTCTCTCTGTATCTGCTACCATTGAAATATCCAGCAAAAGATAATCAAGTCCATGTATTCCCACACAGGTCTATGAGTACCACAGGCACACATCTATGGATGACAAGAGGGGATGAGACTTTCACATTTCAATCAAACGTTGGGCTCTGTTCATTAAATCAACAGTGCTGGGCTCCTATCCAGTGCAACAGAAAACGCTCGGTCTGTTGATGGATGAGTTTGAATCCTGATGTCGTCACAGCCATCCATACATGTACTTTCTGGGTGGAAGGGATGGTGTTACTCTTCCCTGTCAAATATGAGCAACACTATCCAGTTGTTGGCTTCTATGAGCTCATGTGTGCTGTGGATGGCAGCACGTGCTTTTCTCAGAGAATGTAGTGATACAGTCGATTGCTTCATATATCTAGGAGGAAGCACACACCAGCCTTCATCTAGCTATTGTGTGATAGGAAAGTGGTCCAAATTTCACCAGTGAAAAAAAATAAATAAATAAAAATCCACCAGTGCCACCCTACTACTCGTTCCTGGATTTACTTGGGTCTGACTGACACGCTGGCCCAAAATAAAATTTCTCAGTAACCATATCCTCACCACACTGCTCACTACATGTGCAAGAAAGAAAGTTTACAACATGATCTGATTAAGAAGTATCGGATCACATGGACAAGAAACATAAATCATCCCTCACTGAAGCAGTCAGACACAAAAATGCAAGAAGACTACTACGGCTCCAAGATCTGTCCTGATGCACCAATGGGTAACATTTACTGGTGAAATTTAATCATGCTGCTTGTCACTTGCTTTGGCAACGTCACACTGAGATAATTATCCCTTACATTCATTTAGAGGTAAAATGCCTCTCTCCTGACTTATCATTTCATAAGAAAGCTGGAGGAGAGAATTCAAGGTATACTGGATGAATTATCTGAGTAGTGATAGTTTGATGGAAAACATGGGTGATGGTCTTTGTGTGCTGAAGCTCAGTCCACTCAAGTGGTAGCCCTGCTAGGAGTAATTGGCAAGGCGAGGGGGCCATAAGACTAACAGCATGGTGCCCTTAGCTAACAGTCTGCCAATCAAGAGTCTCTATAGAGGATGGGAAGAGTAGGACAGAGGATTGTGATCTATTCAGTTGGCCCTATATTTCTTTTTTTCTCTGTAAAGAAAAAGCTGGATTGAAAACATGATTTAATGTTAGGGCACACACACACACACACACACACACACACACACACACACTTCCCCCAATATGGGACAAGGCTTTTAGTCCCACTCTCACATGGGTTTGATCAAAGCACAGCTCGTCTGCAGGCCCAGCAGAGGAGAACCTGCAGAGGACAATACAAATGAAAAATACACATAGTGGTTACCCATTAGCTTTCCTTTCACATGCGCAAACGCGCGCACACACACCCACAAAAAGTAGCTAAAACAATGATCTTTCTGGAGTTTCTTGTGTTTGTTGTTTGAAATAAAACATGCTTTCAGATTCTGACTCTGACCTCAGAATTATAAGAATATTTGAGCTTTTATCTTTTTGGGACATTTGCTGGTCCCCACAAGGGAAACTGCTTTTTTGCAGCTTTTATTTAAAACAAATAACTAAATAAATAAAAACTGTAACTGTAAAATGTATATATTTTTGTTACTGGGGTTAAGGTTATGATTAGACTTAGGCATAGCTTTGCAATGAATTAACTGCATTAATAATTACATGAACAGTAGGTCACAATGTGTGTGTGTGTGTGTGAATAATTGAACAAGTGAACGGGCTCTACACAGCCCCCTGCTGGCTCAATCACAGCCCCATCGACCATTCGCAACAGTAGATCTCAGCATCCCGAGACACAACAGAACTAAAAACCAACATCACAGACCATGAGGCAATATTATAAACCACACAGCACTAACATTTCCATACTTGTTCTATGTGCAAATGTTTTGCCTGAAAACAAAATAAAACCACACAGACAAACCTGATCTTTCGAATTACAGTTGCTGTGTGTTGTAGCTTCATTAAAATCTTCTAATCGTGAGAGCACGCATAAAAATCTATACGAATGAGGATGGTAACCCAAGTACAGTGTGAGATCTTAAACTTGAAAATGAATAGGAACAAATTCTCACAAACAGACCAGAACTGAAAACAGTATAAAAATTAAATAAATAAAAGCAAGCAGAGAATAGCTCAAGTTCTAAAGTGTTTCGATGTTAACTACAGACATAGAGGAAGGTGAAATTCACATGACATGGTGAAAGGCTCAGTTTATTCTCATTGACCTACACACATTACAACACCACCAACAGCTAAAACTGGGTTCCCAAACTTCTGCCTTTAACACCCTTATAACCACAACAAGGGAAAAACCTAATCTTAAAATGACACGTAATATTATAAATAATATAAAGTGTCACCAGAGGACATCACCAGACCATGAAATGAGAGATATTTTATAATGATATCATAAAAACAGATATTAGTTCATGCAAAGAACAAACAACAAGGCTCTGTTTTAAAGATTTTAACATCTAGCACTGATCCAAAAGGTTTGTAACAAATGCACAAGTGAATGAAAGTCAGTTACCCGGCACACTTCATACAGTAGTTTGTATCGCTCTGCCGGCTTCTGTAAAGTACAGAGGTTGCATCCCATGATGAAGAGTTCACACCATCCAGCCTTCCTTCTGGAAGAGAGCAGTAACTCTGTATGCTCTCTCCCTCCTTCCTGTAAGCTTCTCTCTCACGCTCTCCCTCACTGGTGAAGATTTATACTCACTCCACAATGCAGTGTTCTCTCTGTGTGAACACATCCAAGTGTGCAAGTGCAGTCATTTCCTGCCCTCTCCCTGTCTCTCTCACTCTCTCTCTCTCTCTCTCTCTCTCTCTGCCTTTTATACCACTAATACACTTCTGCTTACACACACCCACTCATGCATATTAAGCAGCGGATTCACTGAATATTCATAAGAGGGATGAGCCACTATGACAGGGAGGAAATGGGGAGTCTGAATGCTAATATAACTAACATAAAAACTAATTAGTAATCTCTTTTTTCAACACAACCACAAATCCCACGCATTGTCTTTCCTCTACAAGGAAGGCTCGGCCTTTAGGTCAGATAACTAATAAAACAGATGATTTACATTACTATATCACTACAAAAAGATGAACCCATATGTGAGGCAGATGGGAAAAACCTGTTGGATACCTCTACACCTACATTCTGGAAAAATCTCTATTTTTATTGACTATTCATGCAAATATTTTACTTTTACATCTCTACTTTATGAAATATGTCACCAAAACAACATGGAAATGTTTTATTTTGGCTACTTTCTAATAGGGCTGGGCGATTATATATCCATAATATCGATATCATGATAATTGATTACCCAATACACTTTTCCGAGATATTGTTAGTATGGTGATGTATTTTTATTTATTTATTATTATTATTTATTTTTTTATTTTTTTTTATAATTGCAAATTAAATGGTCCTCAAGTCAATGTTTTTTTTTTTTGGTTTATTTTATTACTGTTTTGCAGACAGTTTGTTAGCTAAATTATATATGATGACGCACATCGTGTATCCTCAAGTATTGTGATATGATATTTTTGTCATATCTTATGCCAGCCCTACTTCCCAACATTGCACTGATTGAGATGCATGAGAAAGAAATAGTTCCGTTCAGGAAGTTTTCAGAACTATATACAATGCCAGAATATTACCATGTGAAAGTGTTTCTCTGGACCCCATACATTTTAGACGAACAAATTTACAGTTATTCTCAGAAACAAGCCAACATCAGAAAGGCAAGAATTGACTAAAATGTCCTACAAGTGAAACAAATGAGGGGGAAATGGACAACACGCAGTGAGCCATTTAGTTAGTTATGTTTTCAGTGACCTTTAATGCATTTTCACACAAAACAGAAACAAAGACAATCCAGCAGACGACTGCCCCACCACTTGCTCCCGCTAATGGCTTGGCCCATTACCAAACAAATAGACAGACTGAAATACTCTCTGCCTCATCAACAAGGCATGTAGTACACTGCCAAACAATGCTGATTGATGTAAAACAACGTAGCCTTCTGAGTAGCATTCGTTCATTCAGCGCTCGCTCCATCTGACGCCGCGGTTAACAAAAGGGCAGCATAGACCTGGCGCCCTTCTGGCACTTCACTCTGGTGCCACTCAGCCAACCATACGTAAACTCCAATTAGAGACCAGCGGCATCAAGCCGGACATCTTTACTTGTACACACACACACACACACACACACACACACACACACAGACACACACACACACACACTCTACAGGTTCTTTCTGCAATGCCACACAATCACCATCAGCATCTCCCCCTTTGGAACTGGCTATTACAGGTCCGTGTGTAAAACCATTTTACATATCAATGTGCGATTGTTATGTATGATCCATACTACGTCCATGCCATCTGTTGCCTGTTTATTAATTGCAAATGATCTTAAAATTACAAGTGAACAGGTGCATCACCTCCACTGAGAAAATCCAAATATTATCAAATCCTTTTTTTGAGAACCCACAATCCAGACTAATACTAGTGGCTGGTTAATTGTTCTGGTAAAATTATTCAAAGTGATGGCCCTTAGTAGCTGGTATCCACTCATAATGGGTGAAAAATCAACTCTGCATAATGCACCATGTCCTCCAAAAGACTAAGTGTTGCCATAGCACTTCACTATTTCTTTAAAAAAAGGATTGATAACATTAGACCATTGAAGTGAGTGATTCACACTGCAGCTGTTATTGATAACACATTGCACTGATTTAAAAGATTTATTTATATGCTAGCCTCTTCAAACTGTTGGAATATAATATTCAGTACAGGCATTTTGTTCCTTGCTAAAGTGACACATTAGAGCATAACTAATGGTTACTTTTAATGTCTGTAGTGTATTCATTCATGAAATAATTTAATCATGACAAAGTGTACCATCAGTATAAATGTGAGCATAAGTTAATGTACCATATAAAGGGCAAAAAGAAAGGGTCATACAAGTTTGATGTCATTTGCCAACGTTTTCACATTTCTGGTTTCCTAAATCTCAACGTGCACATCCGATCAAAGCACAAGGTGGGAGAATTCACCCTGGATGGGCTGCCAGTCTATCGCACGGCACCATGCGCACACACATTCACATCTACTTAGCCAATCCACCAACCTGCACACTTTCAAACAGTGGAAGGAAACTGGAGAACCCGGAAGAAACCATACACACAGGGAGAACATGGATAACTCCACAGCGACATTGACCCGAGCTCAGGATCAAAGTGGGGACACTGGAGCTGTGAGACAGCAACACCACCCATATGGACTGCAGGGCAGAATTAAAGGTCTTACATTGAACATCAGATATGTGAATGGGAACTTAATGGTGGAACAGTGAAGTTCACAGTAATGCCTCAACTGCACAAATAAAGCTACAGAAGTGTACAAAATACATAACCACTACAGAAAACAGTAAAAAAAATATATATACATAAAATATTTTATATATATATATATATATAAAATCACATAAAATTATTATTTTTTATTAAGAACATGAACAGAAGTTAATATAAACATGCTGTTCAGACAACACTGTGGTATTATATTTAGCTGTCTATCTTCACCAATGACGTTCGCCTCAAAGACCATGGTGTCCAACTTAACATTCCATACATGCCATTTTATTTTCACATGTTGCACAGTGTGCGCCAAAGATAACATTGGGGTGTGAATTCTTTCCTCTGCTGGATCTGTGAGGTTATCACTTGAGGAAATGTTATTTCAGACAGGGAGGCTAAAATGGCCTCCACCCTGGATGGCCTAACACCTAAGTAGACAGGAAGCTGGCTTGCCGATGTGTAGTTCTCATACCTGTCTCTCTTACATGGGATAGGATGATAGCCAATGATGTGCCACTCTATGTGGGTTTTAGTGCCAGAGGTGGGATTTCCTGAGGCCAGATGTTTCCAAATGATCTGTGTGTCCTAGGTCTCCATTGTTTCCTATCCGTGGTAGAGTCATGAGCTCTCAAAATCCAATCAATCCCAGAGATCCTGCTGTTCTGAGACTCTTCCTTTTAGCATCTACCTGTCAACACCAAGTTTTCTTTTCACCATTGAGATCAGATGATGTTATAGTTTGCTGAAACCAATGAATAGAACTACAATTGTTGAAATACAGTACATGGGGGAAAAAAATGGAGGATTTTCCAGTTAATGTCCCTGTTTCCTTGGATAAATGGTTACATGGGTAGTTTTTTTGGCCTAGTGGAATATTGTTTTTTGTGAAATTAATCAGACTGATGATGGAAATGAACACTGCTGCTGTATTCTCACAAATTTAAACCTTTTATATACACATGCAAACAGACAGGGCATCTACAAATCCACAAGAAACAGAAAGAGCTATCTGCCCTCTTCCACATACATGAGCTCATTGCGGCTCACGATTGCCTAGTGTAACTGTAACTGACACCATTCCTCCCACCCGATGAGAAGCCATTTTGCTCTCTTCAACCCCCCAGACATGGATGCTTACTGCATCGTCAAGATTCAAGCTAGTGATCACTGGTGAATGCTTTTCTGTTGCGCCCATCTGGAGCAAGGGCATCTTCTTACAGCCTGATCCCTTACTCATCTTATATCAGCTATGCATCTTTCTATACCAACATACCAACACCACAGCAGATGAAACTTCACTCCAAAGTGCAAAAATGAATGGAGTGCAACCACCCCAACCTTAAGGACCACAGTAGATATCTTATTCAGGGATAACCATTCATTAACTAGTAGTATGATCTCTGTACTCTGGACACATAGAAGAGGTCTCCCAATGGAAATAATACAGGATTAGGCTATGACAAAGGAATACATGGGAAGGCATTCTAGCTGCTGGTGGTGGGAGGGTTCATCTACGAGAGGACAGCCGCTGCTTTATCCCTACTTTAATTAAAGCAACACAGGCTTTGACCCCTCCTGTCTGGACATTTGTTCTGATATGCCATCCATATTCATGGCCTGGTCTTGCTTAAATCGCACACTGTTGCACCACAGGAGCAGCCTTAACAGTTGGCTATGCTGTTATTTTAACTGGCACTACAAATGGATCAGGAGCCAGATGCATACTCCTGAAAATACACACTGCCTGAATCTCACTCTCAGGTTATATTAACCACATCAACACTGACAATGTAATGCTACTAAAGTGAATCATTGCATCATTTCTATGACCGAGTGCTAGGATCAGTCTGACCAATATCAATAGAGCAATATGCTTTGTTTCTTAAATCTCAACAGTTAAATATCCATTAATGGTTTTAGAAATTCCACATCTTTGTCACTATAACCTTAGCTACCTCTATAAACTCTAAGTGCATGAGGATAAAAGTGCTCTATATAACATGGCTCTAGCTGTGCAAGGGAATTTATCTTCCTCCGTTTAATACACTCTGTGAAGATCAGAGTTCAGACTCCAGTTAATAGAGCCATGCCCTCAACATTTCAGCCAAACACTAGAGGAAATGCCATGCTATCCATCTCTCTGAGCTACAGCAAGATCAACAGACAAAGAGAGGAGACAAACATGATTTACAGACACTGGTCCAGGCAACAACACAGTCAGAGTGGAGGGAGGGGGAGAGAGAGAGAGAGAGAGAGAGAGAGAGAGAGAGAGAGAGAGAGAGAGAGAGAGAGAGAGAGAGAGAGAGAGAGAGAGAGAGAGAGAGAGAGAGAGAGAGAGAGAGAGAGAGAGAGAGAGAGAGAGAGAGAGAGAGAGGACTTTTTACTATAATGCACTGGTTAGACTAGAAATGCACACGGACACATCTGACCACACCTGCTCTTTCCGCATTATAATGTCACATGGATGCTTAGTTTAAATCAACACTGTGATCCAGGATGGTGAGTCTCCCCACACAAAGTGCTGCTGGTATCCTGATCTGTTCTCCTCCCCCATCAGCATCCACCATCAACATTTTACAAGTAAACCTATGTGAAGTTCCTGCAAGATGAAAAGTAGTCCTTCCAAAAATTTTTTTAAAAAATGTAATGCATAGTGATGTCAAGCAATCAAAAAAAAAATCATAAAAATCTCCCAACCAATCCAGACGCAATTGGAAGGCAGGCATGAAAAAAACAATGAAACGTTTAGTTCAAAGTGTCTTGTTAGTGAGAGAATATGAGGAGATTTCCAAAATCTTGACTCAAAAACATCTCACGGTCAATATTTCAATGTAATATAACACCAAACATCAACTTGATTATTTCTGGGTGATTCACTGCTAGCTATGTGGCTATTGTTAAAGCAATCTTTATTTAATCTTTATTATTGATACTAATAATTTAATCTATTTATAGTAATCTACATGACAACCAAGAATAGTTAGCTGATATTCATTTACTTATTTGGCAAATGCTTCTATCCAAAGCAAAGTACAGTGGAGCTGAGCAGGTAAAGCTTAAGGGCAGTTCATCATGACCCCAGTGATGACTGCTTGGCGGTGCTGCAATCTGAACTCACAACCTTCCGATCAGTACGTCAAAGCCATGACTTCCTGTATATGCAGAGATTTGCACATGTTGGCAAGTATGTGTGGTGTGTACCTTGATACTAGAGCATTATGGTTACTGTGTGTGCATTTCATGTACCTTTAAAAAAAAAAAAAAAAAAAAATCCACACAAAGTACTTTGGCCAGCGCTTCATCTTTAAAAAACAAAAACAAAAAAAACTAGACATGATGAAGCAGTACTGAATAACAGATCCAATACTTGCACCAGGGTGAGGGGAGGGAAGGTACACACCACACATGCTTACCAACATGTGCAAATCTCTGGATATCGCCAGGATATTAAACAGGCACATGAGAGTTACTGACCAAATGAAAGAGACAGTGAACTGACAACCGACCACGCAGGTAATATGAATTAGATAACGAAACACACAAAAATGGAGAGCTGCTAGCAGTGTGAATGTGAACATAAGATTTCTCAGTGAACTGATATTTAAGAGCTATGATGCAGATTGTTAGAGGTTACAGTGGTGGAAATCACAACCACCCGTAATCAAAGCTGTATTTATTATCACATTCTTATCATTTTCATCCTATTTCATTAGTCATTTGAATTACATGGGCTCAATTCAAACACCAGTTACAACAACTAAGCTTGAATTTGTTCTGTTGGTGGAAACTGCAGGGGGATGGAGGGGGGAAACTAATAAACAGCCACTATACATATTTGAATAATGATCCTAATATTTTAATAGGTCATAAAATAAATCTGTACTGAGTGGTCCAGGGATCAGTGTCTGCAAAAACTTTGAAGCAGGGGGCTCTAGTAAATGGAAATAGGTGAAAAATATTCTGATGCTGGATGATGATCCAGTGAGAAATGCATAACCAGTTTGTGATCAACATTTCTACATCAGCAGTAACCAGAACTGAACACTGCACTATCATGACACTTATCATCAAGAGAGGTAGCCTGATTAGATCTGAGCTACATTAAGAATATTCCCCACCATATTCATTACTAATCCCTGACAGCCCAAGATATGTTTTCAATGTGACAAAGCCAAAAAAAAAAAAAAAAAAAAAAAACACCCAAAAAACCCTCCCACAATGAACAGAAAATGAAGAAGCGCCAATGAAAAGCTGTCAGGCACAGGGTTCTTAGTGAGGAGGATAAGAATGGATTTAAACGTAAATAAATTGGCTGAGGTGGTGAGAGAGGTGGGACTTGGCCCAGGGAAGTGTATTCTCTGACTGGCATTGCTAATAGGTCTTCAGTCTTGGCATGTTTCCAACGAACACAGAATCAGCCCTGCTGGTTAAGGCAGCATGAACGTCTATAATAAGGGCATTAAAATCGGGTCCTAACCTTTGCCACAATAAGTCCTCCTTTCACCCCACTCCAGACGGCGATAGTGAAGCCTAATAAAATCCTATTTACAGTTCATTATCCAAATGCCATGACAGTCCACTAGCCAGCTAACTTATGTGGCTTGTCAACGCTAGCTATTAGGCTGGATATTAAACGTGTTCATATTTCATCTGTCAGCCTTAATGAGATGGAAATGGGGTCTCATATCGTGGGGAGAAGAGCGCTGGACACCTTTTTCTTTCTGTCAGACCTGGGAAGAAGCCAGGCTTTCAGTGGCTAAAGCTTGATTTTTCAAATAAAAATGCTATGGTTGAGGAACTATTTTGACCGGTTATATGCTGGTTAAGATAAACAAAAAGTAATATTGAGTAGTATATAACATGCATGTAATTCCTAGTGTTCTGGATTTCTGTTCATATTAAATGTAAAATATATACAGCATAAAGAAGAATATGCTGTTTATCCATCACTTTTTTTTTTGTTTAGCTTCTATTAAGTCATCTTCTATTAAATCACGTACTGGTGCACTTTGGATTGCAGAGGATTAGTTTCCATTCTTACCCTTCCCATAGATTGCTTCAGTGGACTTTTATTCATTATACAACACTGCAAATGGGCATAATACCATATTGTAATCATAGTGCGACATACTACGATTATGAAATGCCTTGGAGTGCATTAAAAACAAACTGACGAACCTCTGATAAATTCAGAGTAAATTATTTTGATCAGAGTCAGACATGTACAGTCTCACACCATACAATAGATCGTGCTGCCCTTTTGAAATTCTGACACTTTCACTGCGGATTATCTACAATGTTCAAGCCTTATCAATACAAATCCCATTAGCACATTAAATCAATTTGATTATCCAGTCAACTAGCATGACAAAGTCCAATTCTTCACATTTTCAATTCCTAGGTCACCCTGCCTGCTTATACACAAAAGGGTGGCTTTTAAGTGCCAGTCCTTAATCTTTTTAGTGGAAGACATGAAAAATGTATTTGTACCAGCTATCTATTGAACTCTTCAATTTCCTGCACTTAATCGATGGGCTAATGAATAGCCATGATAATGACGAGCATGAAAACTGCTAGCTTACTTCAGGATGTGTAAAGAGAAAGAGCAGTGGAGAAAGATTAAACACTATACTGGATTATCCACATGGACTTACGCCTGTTTATAGATTGTATAGCTCTGTTGATAGATGTAGGACATCTCAGACTAGAAAATTAACGTGTCAACTATTCAAATGGCAAAACATGACTAGTAAAATTCCGAGAGCCATTTAAAAGGCTTCTCAGCCCACAACAAAAGCTTGTCAATACAACATCATTTGGGAGCCTCAAAAGAACCACTCAGAGCACTTTTAAAGAGCGAAAACAGACACAAGGTGCACTCGGCCATATGCCACTATTTCTCTTACAGCCTCGGTTATTAGCCTGACCATTACTCCCTAGTAGCTGTTTCCCTCCACACAGCTATCGAAAGCCTTCTGTTTGTCTGTAGATAATTCAATCCTCCTACCCCTTTACCCCCTGTTACAAGACAGAGAATGGGAGTAAAATGAACATCAGTCCCTTTCTTTCTCTTTTCTATAAAAAGACCAAAGACCCTGTAATTTTGCTCCAATTCAAACTTCATTTGCAGTGGAACACTCCTGCTATCATTTTTTTGGACTACAATGGCTCAGCTCAATTAGGACAGACATCATGAATCCATTAAGCTTGGCCAGGCAAGCCTGCACCATTCTTTTTCTGGCCAAGGTAGACCAAGGGAAAAGAGAAGGGTGTGCTCTTCAGTCATCGCATTTACAGATATAAAAAGCTTTATGGTTATATGTTTATGGTATATGTTTGAACTTATATTAGCGTATTAGAAGGATCAAAACCTGACTACTAGTTCAAAGTGTTTTTAAAAATACCTACCTACACTACAGCATTACTACCAAAACATTATGCTGCGTTTATAAATGTTGCTCGATAGGTCAACTGTGAAATATTCTTCCTTATTTTCCATGATTATGATTCAATCTTTTAAGTTCAGTTCGGTGTGATTTTTGCTTACTCATGGTCTTAAGTTTTTGGGTTTCAGTCCTTGATTATGTTTTTATCAAGGTGTTTTGTCTTTGTCTTATGTTTATTCTCTTATGTTTTCCTTAACTATCCTTGGGCATGTCGCTGGCACGTACAGCTGAGTATAAAAGCCAACTGTATCCAACTAATGTTTAGACTAAGATTGAGACTACGAAATGCCGTAGTGCCCAGTGTGTCTCTGCGCGCATAATAAACTATACCATGCCCTGACTATACCCTGGCGCTTGGTCTCCTGATTCTCCAAACATCTTACTTCTGGTGAAGCTGAACCATCAGACATGGTAGACCAGGGGAAAAGAGAAGCGTGTGCTCTTTATGTAGCAGGTTTGGAAAGTATTCCATGCATTTAATATATAGGATTACACAAAAGAAAATGTACACCTGAAGTGACTGTCTGGATGTGTGCATCTTCCCGTTTAATTTTCTGACTGCAGCGTATAAATGTTAACTTCCTGTCCTTGCACCTCCTCTTCTCTTCCCGCAGTGTGTTTGCGTGGGAGAGGTAGGATTTTAATAAACTCTGATAAATCTAATTTCATCTTTGCTTTAAAAAACACTTTTAAACTAGCATTCTTTTTCTAAATCATATTTAGCGCATCATTTCCCATGTATGATTTATTATTTTCATGTTTTCACTTTAATTAAGGTTATGATTAGTTTTATGCAACATCCGTGAACTTGAAGCACGTGTTAATTGCAGTGGACTTCTAATTTATTTTACGGAAATGTTGAGGGCGAAAGCAAACGCTGTAGGAGACTGTGTTATCTCTTTGTCGGAGAGTAAATGAAGAGTCGACCCAGTTGCCGTCCGCCTATTTATTCGGTCAAAAGAAAACACACATTTAGTCTTCACATATACCCATATAAAAAGCTTTATGGTATATGTTTGGGCGTATATTAGCGTATTAGAATGATCAAAACCTGACTACTGGTTCAAATTGTTTTTAAAAATACCTACCTACACTACTACCAAAACACTATGCTGCATGTTTATAAATGTTGTTCGATAGGTCAACCCTTTTGGCACGTAGGAGTTTAATCTTTGAAATATGTTTCAAAGACCAGAAATCGACGGGTCTCCCAACTAAACCGATCATGATGTGTCCTGTTTGTAGAACACATTTTCAATGAATGCAACTCCTATGTGCTCCTTTTGTGCTACTCACGATTAAGAGAAACCACATCAGCAGGGCCACTAGTACACAGGAACTGGTGGAACTGATGTAGTTCCCATAATGTGCAGATGAGAAATCAAACTCTTCGACTGGTTCAGTCCCCCTGCTGTCCATAAAACAGGACTTGGCCTTCACTGCTTTTTCTATGTCGCTGCTTTTAAATGTAATAGGCTCTTGTCTGTCATGCCACTGAGTATTTGAAGTAATGGATTATGGGAATGAGGTGGGGGACAGGAGGGGACGACATGACTGTAATAAAGTACATTGCTGCCGAGCAAGAAAAAAAAGTTCCCATTAGCATAGACATGTTGTCTATGATATGCGTCTCATTATTAGTAGACAACATATCGTTATTACAATGAAAGTATGTTGTTATTAGAAATCATGTGATTATTATAAGAAATCATCTGGTTAATATGGATGGACTGGATTGTTATGGATATATGCAATATTTTTCCTTTTCTCATATTACTTCTCCCGTCAGTCTGATATATTAATCATTCCTTCTCTCTTCAGCATCGGCTTATCTAATGGAGTGCACTGAAGCGCATCCTTCCTTTTTCAAGCCCTCTTCTCGTGATGTGTTTTCAATTACCGTTGCCCGGACCCACAAAGGCAACCTGTGTGCTAATTCAATAAAGACACAAAGGGGCCAGGGGATGGGGCAAGCCCTCCCATTGTCATGGTAACGGTTGACTGACAGTGCTTGTTCTGCTCCTCTCTCGTCTCCCTGAGTGGCAAATGCTTACTTTGTAACTGTCACTCAAATTTTGACACCAGGACGTTGCACAGCCTTCTGTGTGTGTGTGTGTGTGTGTATATGTGTGTGTGTGTGTGTGTGTGTGTGTGTGTGTGTGAGTGTGTGTGAGAGAGAGATGAGGTAGGGTAAAAGGGCTGTTGACCATGGCCCTTCCCAGCAGGACACAACCTTAAAACAGACCCTCAGAAAAGACATCTGCCAGATGGTGTTCCCTTTTCTTCGTTAACAAATTCTTCATAATCAAAACTACACTATGCACACTGCAGATAAAATGGTAGCATATTTAAATGCCTATAAGAACCAAAAGAAACATATTAAATGAAAGAAAATATATAGTAATTCATTGGCACCAGATTCATACTATTTTAGGAGCTACTAATTCAAGTTCTGATTTCCTCGCAGCACACCGTTTATTTAAGACATTCCGATCCTGTATGTGATAAATTACAAGACTATCACATACCAAAGATCAGTTTCTATCAACATGCACAGCTTGAGTGACTTGATCTACAGGGGCACTACGACACAGAGTTAGACCTTGGTAGAAAAATAATTACAGGCCTGCAAGGAATTAACAGGGCATGACTGCTGGTAATACGAGTAAATGTTTGAGAATCTTCTCAATATTCAACAATCGATCCAGCAAACCCACAGAGGGACTGTGAACAATACTGAGCACTGAGTTCATGTCAAACACATGAACATGGGTCGATCAGGATTTACGGTCAGCTAAAATGGTCATTACAGTGAAACATTTCTTGGATAGCACATCTATTATTATTGTGCCGTTTGTGATCATTATTCTATTGTTTGGAAAGCGACACGGTTTTGTTCTGACAAAACCAGAACTTTGGTTGGTAACTTTGGTAACACTGGGTTACAGTGCAGCATTTTAATCAACTGCTTATGTCCACATTATACTGTCATTAAGGGCCGTATTCAGAAAGGGTGACTCGAGTTCAAGAGTTAAAGCGAGTTTTCCTCATAGTTGCTCATATTCAGATTTGGATTACATACATGCCTAAGTCGCATTTAGAACATCACAATTAAGCACCAGCCTTTGCCTTTATACCCTCCAAAAATTAGGGATAGAAAATGAACACTGAAGATCATGCTTTTTGCCCATTTGCAGTCAAATGTGTATATGAAAAGATGGTAAGCACTGAAATAAACATCTAATAGGGAGTCTAGTATAGCGCCAATATATAGTTGCATGAATAGTCCTAAGGTGCATCCCAAATCGCATACTTGTGTTAGTCTATGCCATTTTGTAGTATAAATAGTGTGAAAAATGAAGTACCCGGACGATGCACTTATTCAACTGAAAAAAAGCGTGGAAGGTTGGACACTTCACGCACTCAACGGTCGCAGCTTTGCTTATGTAGCGGAAGAGGGGAGGGGCTACCAGGCACTGACGCTAGCTCAAATTTTCACAGAATAATAATAATAATAAAAAATGTCATGTTGCGCATAAAAGGTAACATCGACAAACGGTAAAATGAAGAAATAAATTTTTGTTCACACTGGGTAATCTGATAAAGCTAGTGGCATCACATTACATGTGTTTGATGTCATTTGCCATCGACTGGGTAATGGCTTATACTTCAGGTTAGTTTAAAAAAAAAAAAAATTCCAATTGAGAGGATACTACCCTACTAAATTTCATATGCAGGCATAGTGTGTAGTACATCATTTTGAGAGACAGCTCTAGATTAACTTAAACAACATGGCTTCCACTCATTACCAGACAGTTTATACTATAACACTTGATCCAGCACCTCCCATTATGTTACATTTCATAAGTTTATATTACATCATGCTCTGACAATAACTCATGCACACAACATAATGAAGCCATGAGATGCTAAACTGGTCATACATTCTTATTGTGTGCGTGTGTGTGTGTGAGAGAGAGACAGAGAGAGACAGAGAATAAGCTATTTTATAATGCTTTTAATTTGCTAATTTGAGTTGTGCATGTATTAAATAACGGCAAAGTTTTAGTAATTCGATACGATCTACTGTAAAGAAAACATGCTGAAGGTTAAGCTGATTGAGCGCTACACTTACAGCTCATTAAGTTAATTCCTAATTTTACCCATAAATTATTCAATCCTTGAGATAATCACGCCATAAGATTTTGTCCCAGAATGCTATGCACTTTTTAATGTATGCTTTAGCAAACTAATCTGGCATTCTGCTCTGTGGTAGTCTTTTAAACATTATGCCTATATCGTAGATGATGTTTGTGGTCAGATGGGAAACAGTGTTGTGCTATGTACATTAGGGATGTCATGAGAACCGATACTTCGGTACCAACATTCTTAAAACATGACGGTAGTTGTTTTTCTGCAGTAGCTCGATGGATCCCCTGATAGGCCAGGGAAAGCTAGCATTCTACGCTTTTATTTTGAATCTAAGG
This sequence comes from Ictalurus punctatus, assembly GCF_001660625.3. Taxonomy (NCBI): domain Eukaryota; kingdom Metazoa; phylum Chordata; class Actinopteri; order Siluriformes; family Ictaluridae; genus Ictalurus; species Ictalurus punctatus. The sequence continues at coordinate 3,539,028 of NC_030426.2, read as the reverse complement.
GAGTTAAAACAGCAAAAGTTGTCATTGTCAAATAATTACACGGCACACAGCATGTCTGCAAGCCATGCTCATTATTTGAGTCCAATTTTCTCTACCCCCTTTCCCACCCAACCTCTCTCTTTGATTCGGTGTGTGAGTGGGAATTGCAGCAGTCGACCTATTCGAAAGTGACAGTTGCATCCCAGGTTCACGTCTTTTTTTTTTTTTTTAATGTCTTAAGCTACCTTTGATGTATTTTTCCACATGGTTAATTCAGTCACAATTAAGATTTTATACGTGACTGCAGCTCAGGTGGTAATTTGCCTTACACTGTGATTCTAATTGCCTGTTCAAACTTCAGTTATGATTATTATTAGCAATGCAGTGTAACAGCAGCTGTGTGTATGTTTGCGTTCCCTCTCTCTTTCAGCCTGTCCATCTCTCAGTGGGGATTTGTAGTGCTCAGTGGTAGTGGGACATGGAGTGATGGATGCTCATTACTCCAAACTCCCTTCGCTTTCGTGCTCCGTCACGCTTTACCACACACCAGCCGATAATGAGGCAGACAGGTGAGAGAGATTACAACACCCATACACACACACAAGGAAGAGTGAACAAGAGAACCATAACATCTGAACCAGATAAAAGCTCTTTGAAATCTGCATGAGGGGGAAAAAAAATGTTGAAAAAGGGAAAAGCTCACATCTTCCCTGCAGAGGAGAGCCACAGACTTGTAAGGAACATAACGCACACAAAACTAATCTCTACTGTCCAAAACACACTAACAGACACTACACAGAAAGAGTACGAAACGAAAACAGCCAGAGTTCGCATATTCTATAAGTAACAGCCAGGGCAGTCGGTTGTTATTGTGTGAAATAAACATCCAATAAGAATCTAGTACATCGCCAATATATTGCTTCCCAAATCGCATACTTATGTACTATTCTACACCATTTTGTAGTTATAGTGTGTTGCTATAAGCATCCTCTTCTTTAAAAGTGCTCGACAGATGGCTGCTATTGCCTGAAAACACACACCATATCAAACTAATCAGCTATGAAGAATAAGAGTTCAAACAAAAACCAAGAGGGTTAACAAAACATGCTGACACTGCAGCCTCAATGCTAGATATGAACGGATACAGTGCTTAGCAGGGTTGCAAGGCCTCAGCAAAATTTTTAGCCAAACTAAATCCCGAAAACCCACACAAAAGACCTGAAACTAGCCTGGAATGTTTGGGTACTGGAAAAGGGAGATGCGTTTTTCTATTTTCTTCACCCTCTTAGTCTTTGCACAGAAAACTAGTTTACTGTGGTATATTTTTTCATTTGAATTTTGTTTTTGATCTGCAATATGCCTTTTTTATGAGCGCCTGCTCCAGACATTGTACACTCCATAATCTCACTTTCCCCTTCACAATCTTAGCAATATAGAACGGTTTCTGTACATCATACATACACACTGTCTGCACTTATATGTTCTCTTTGTTTGCACTGCCTTTGTTTCCAGTAAATGTGTTAGACTTAATTCCAAATATTTGGTATGTTTGTGCCACCTGTGGAGCACCTACAACCACCTACAATCTGAAACCAGCCCAAATTTTGGCATGAAACACATGATCCGTTCAACCCTGGTGTAAAAAATAATTTCAATAAGAGACTTGACTCATTCTGCCTCACTGCCTTTACTTTATCTTTATAGCACTCAGTCTTTTGACACCACTAGGAGACCCTAGAAGGCCTCTAATATAAAAAAAAAGGCAAGTTTCTGCTTTGCATTCAAAGAAAGGTACTATATTAAACATTTTTTCTCTACTAATCATTTACACCTATTTAAGACCTGAGGAAACAAAGTTTCTGTATATGTTATTATAACAGATGGTTTCTCTGAAAAGAACAATTAACCATCCAAAGAACCCTTGATGAATATTTATTCTAAGAGTGTAGTGAACCATGCTGTACTACAGAAATATAACATGGCAAGAATTAAATGCCTTATTCTTCAACTTGAGGTGAAAAGATTACACAAACAAGTTTTCTTTCTTTTGCCATTGTGGTCACTAAGGTCTCCCTTCCTGTTGTAAAACTAGTGACCCAAACACTACTAATGTGGAACCTTTCAGAATATTAAATGTGTTTCAATGAACATTGATCATTTTACATTTTAAATTCTAAAGTTAATTTAGTTTTAATCCAACTGTCTGTCTTTCAAAATTGGCAATTATAAAAGAAATATAGGCGATAACGATAACGACTATTCAATCACAGGCACAAAGCTTCCTAGAGGTGCACTACATCAGCAGGCCTTTTACTCTCTAAAGCCCTAAATCTCTCTGCTAGAGTGAGATTTAAAGAGAGATAGAATGCGATAGAGTTCTCTGAGGTGAAGAGATCCTTTTGATGGATGTTAGTAGTTTGATAATGTCCAATGGGTGAGACCAGTACTGCGGTTTAGAGTAATGGAGTAAAGCAGAATAGCAGTGCAATGCAGGTGGAGATATATATGTGAAAATATAATGACTTCAGAGCTTCAATGGACCTTGTTATAGATTCTGCAAGTCTCTGGAATGTACTGGAGGGTTGAAACACCAGTCTTATATAGGAATGGTCTTCCATCCCTCCAGTACATTCCAGAGTCTTGCGGAATCTATAACAAGGTCCACTGAAGCTCTGACGTCCATATTTCATATGTATATATTATATTATATATACACACACACACACACACACACACACACACACATATATATATATATATATATATATATATATATATATATATATATATACATATACACACACACATATATATATATATATATATATATATACACACACACACACACACACACACACACACACACACGTATGTGAGAGTTAGATCAGCAGTGAGCAAAGGGGAAAACAGATGGAACACATTAGTTCATCTGAAGAGGAGCCAGTATGATCATGTCATTGGTGAGGTTATATTTCCCCCCACAGGCAGAAAGTGGAATTACATTAAAATTATGACAAATCAAAAAGTGCATTGAGTCAGATGATGTTATCATGGATGTGATGATGTTATCCACTTCCTGTAGTGGCAACTAATTAATTCACAATTCATTTAAATATAACATTCTCTCTCTATCTATCGATATATAAATGAAACCTTGAGCCTTGAGGTGGATGGGCTAAAACAGCAAAAGACCACATGGGGTTACACTCCTGTCAGCCAAGAACAGGAATCTGAAGCCATCATGATCACAGCCTCATTGAAACTGGACAGTTTAATTAGAAATGAAAAGAAAATCACCTGGACTTTTTCCAGTCTTCAAGTGTCTGGTTTTGGTGAATATCTGTGTCCATATGAGAGAGAGAGAGAGAGAGAGAGAGAGAGAGAGAGAGAGAGAGAGAGAGAGAGAGAGAGCCCTATAAATCTTCCCTGAACTAACCTCTGTGCACCCAAATACACTTTACTTCTTCAGCTCCTACTCCTCCTCTATTGACTGCTCAAGTCATTCTCTGCTATCTATTTACTGTGTGTCAAGATATTTGTGGATTATACGCAATGTTTGATTTTTGCTGATGCCTCTAGCTGTGCTTGAGATATTGTGCTGTCTGAAATGAAATGGCCTGTCTACCCTGAACTCCAATCGAACTGCTCTGGGAAAAGTTGGATTGAAAGGTTCAAGAGAGGGAGGCATTCAATCAGCTCCACAAAGCTCTGTCAAGTCCGGCAAGATTCACTGCAGTGAAGCAGTGGAGGGAAAAAACAGTTTGTGAACAAAGTGTTTGCAGCATTTATAGGTCCTTAAGACCTGTCAGCGCTGCGTTTCTTTTCTCTGCTCTCTCAGATATTAAAAAACAACAACAAATTTCTGAGAATGTGTAGTGTTCCCTTTCAAAAGGAACTCCACGTTGCGTTTAGCGTAACACTATGGGAGTGCCCTCGTGCACGACCAGCTGCTTACTTGCCACGTCACCTGAGCATGATTTTACACAAGCTTCAGATGCCGGTCACACGCAAGGGCGCTCTCATAGTGTTATGCTAAACGCAACCTCTCGTTCCCTTCTCAGGGAACAGGGTTACATACACTACCCAGACGTTTCTTGCTCTACTAAACAAAGAAGGCTTATGACACATTCCACTCATCAATAAACCTCCTTAGAAAATCCACCTTAAAAGGTTTTGAAGACAAAAATAAAAATTTTAATTATAGCCATGTTTCATTTTCCAGGCTCATCTTCATTAATACATTTCACTAAATGTTCAGCATGTATGATACACAGGTAGACATACAGAGCCTTTTGGACCATGGGAAGTCCAAGTGAGTGTGTCTCTCTCTCTTTAGTTTTCTGGTGGAAGCCACAAATGTTTAATAAGAAAAGAAAAGAAAAGGAAAGTAAAGAAATAAAGAGCAGAGGAAATGAAAATCTCTAGTAAACCCTTCAGTCTGTACGTCAGACACAAGACCCTGGTTCTGAACTCAGTCCGTCACACAGGTTGTCCAAAAGTAGAATCTTCTACCGAGGTCTGCTTCGTTTAAATCTGTTTGGGAAAACTAACAACCAACAAATCTATCATTCTTCAAGATCAAAATGCAGCACTTACTGAAAGCTGTTGCAATGAACTTCCATTTGAACTTACAGGCATAATTCTGGAAAGTGGGAGGAAACCAAAGAAACAAACACAAGCAAAGAACGTGCAAACCTCCACGCAGACAGTGTGGAGCTCAGGCTCAAACTGGGGACCCTGGAGCTGTGAGGTGGCACCGCTACATGTGCTGCACGCTTAACACATTTATGACCATTTCAATTAAAATGAACATTACAACAATAACAACAAGCAGCAACACTGTGTGAATAATATATTTATATGTATTAGTCTGTACCACTTTCAAACTGCTAGAATGACAGCTTGAATCCTTAAAGACAAGTCTGTGATTGCTTTCTAATTAAGTTGGTTTTATACACACACACACACACACACACACACACACACACACACACACACACACACACACACACACACACACTATGCATATAGATCACATGAGTAACTGATGTTCTACTGTCAACATGGACCATTCACCATAATTTCTGCCAATTTTATGTAAATATGGTAGAACTAATTATGAGTAAAGCCTGCAACAATCATAAGCCTGATGTCACGTCTCTCTGATTAAGTGTTCACAGCGGCCCATTCATCTCTGAGCAACAGAAAACCTAACCTTTTGAGTGTAGTGCCTTGTGATACTTCTATAATGTAGAGTTGAACAATCCCAGTTCTGCTTGGGCCATTATGTATAGTTCTGCTTGAGTGGTATAGCAGTCTTTAAAAAAAAATTTAAGCAGAAGAATGTCAATCAATTGTACTTATTAGGATATCAGGCCATGTTCAGATGTGTTTGTTTAATCATATTTCATTGCCTACTAGCTGCTATGGTGAGAAATGGCTTTAACTATTCAGAGGCATGCATTTTCCCGTTTCTTTCTGAAAGGAACTACCAGCTAGCTACTCAGCTTTTTTTTTGGATTAAATGTATTTTGATTTATTACTGGCATCTTATTTTAAAGGGGTCATGACATGCAAAAAAAAATCCTTGATCTTTTGACAAAATAAGAGGTCATTATACCATTAAAATGTCCTTGCAAGTTTCATAGCTTAATTCGCCCTCCACGGTACAAAAAGAGTATTTATTTAAACACCAAAAATGGCTCCAAAAATGGCTCATTTGGATGTTACACAGGCAAATACATTAGCATATGTCTGCCCCTACAGCAAGGCATTGGCACCTACTTTTACATCATTGCACCATCGGCTCAGTCGCTGAAAAGAGTTCCACCCATGCTATGGCAGGGGGTGTTGATAAATCATTTATTGGCAAAGAGGTTAGCCAATCATAGCAGTTGGTAGTTACAGTGACGTCTTAAAGATAAAGATAAAGGACATAAAAACCGATCATTTCAGTCAGAGGTTCAGAGACACGGTGGAAAAAGGTCATACATCACAAAATTTTTGTATGTTTTTGTGCAAAATCTTTTACTAATATTATAATTATACTTCAGGGAAGATAATAATAATAATAATAATAATAATAATAATAAAAACACGTCGTCATGACCCCTTTACAACAGTTCCACAAAAATATTTAAAGGTATTTTATGGTACTGTTACTCATATACACTTATCACATAACTGTACAGATCAGAAATTATTTTTTTAGTTTATTTCATCATCAACCCATGAAATTAAACTCCTGGCTACACCACTGCTATCAGAGTAAAATATTCTTCTTGGCAAAGAAGAATGTTCTTATTTTACAATTTAGGATATAAAAGATGGACGCAAAAACTGATTTCAGCTCAAAGTCTTGAATCTTTAACAGTCTGATACAGAAACTGCAGAGTATATAAGCAGAAATAAGACTGTATAGGCTTAGTGTATATACTTAAGTATATCTAATGGAAACCGGTCAAAAGACTACCGGTAAAAAATCCAAAATAATTTAATATTTTAGCATCTTCAAAGTAGACCGCCTTTTTGCCTAGAATTTTCAGAAATGTATTCTTGGCATTTTCTCGACCGATTTCTTGAGGAATTCCCCCGAGATGCTTTTTAAACAGTATTAAAGGAGTTCACACCTACTGTACGCTGGACACCTACTGGCTCCTTTTCGGAATTTTTCACTCCGAGTCATCCGTTAAAAAAAAAAAAAACATTTACTTGTAAATAAAATCCAAGTTTCCTAATGAAAGTTATGAACAAGTCGGCACAATCATATTTTTGTCTACAACCCTGATTTCAAACATTTAATCATACACCTTCAGATCAAAAGCTTTTTAAGATGATGAGAAACTTTTTCAGTTTTTCAGATGTTGACCGGCAGTGTATGATTTGCATTCAACTGAAAGACTCTCAAAAGCAGCAACGTAATGATTCATATAGATACAGTGTAGTCTTGCTAAACACACATGCAGCAGCTGAACTGACATGAAGTGATGACATGAAGCTCTATGCTGCTGATGAGCACATCTGTCCTTTTTTTTTTTTTTTTTTTTTTTTAATAACATTATAACACCTGCCTGGAATATAGTACAGTAAGCCATTTACAACCAAAACAAGCTAAGGCTTCCTAAACAGAACATAACAGCCTGTTTTGTCAGACGCTACACCTGGTGTTTACCCAACGTGTTGCAACTTGCTACATTCGGCTCAAGACAGACTTAACGACAGACTTTGCTTTCTCAAAACATCCTCCAAGCCATGGCCAGAATGAACGCTGTCTCTGGAGGGAAAAACCGAAGCATTTAAAACAGCATGGGGAAGAAAGGCTCGTTTCACACACTTCGGACTGAAGCAATTTCTTTACAGCAGGTCCACTAGGGGACACTGCTCTCCTTGGTTCTTGTGCTTTTTCCATCCTTCATCAGTTGAGTCCAGCTGGCCACTTGGCACAACTTGAGGAAGGAGATGAAATTCTCTGGGCCTCTCTGAAAACTAATTCCACTCAAGAGTTAACTGAGGCCTGCCGGATCACTTCTTTTATGACCTAAAAAAACCCACGTTTCAATGAGCATGTAAATATTTAATGATGACACTACACAGGGGCATGTAACTCAGCTCTCTATTAACTAAAAAAACAAACAAAAAAACAACAAAAAACGTTTCAACTCAGCGTAGTAACACCATATAGAACACTGCAATACTTATGCAAACTACATACATATATATAGTAAGCATTGCAAAGGCAGGAATGGACTGTATCATAAAAAGTCCAGGGAGTCAAATGACAATGAGCTTAGGTTTATGCACTGCGCAGTCACAGATTATATGGTTCACCGCTGACAAACCATAAACAAATAATGCTTAGCTTTCAACCCACTAACCTAAATGTGGCCAATGAGTTCACTGTTTAAATGTAATAGAAGGGCAGAAAAAGGTGGCTTTAGGGGAGGACAGACGTAGGAAAAGAAGGGACTAAAGCACTAAAGGTTAAAAAAAATTCACTTGCGTCTACTAAACAGAACGGAAACACTTGGACAGCATATGAGAAGCAATCCAAATGGAATCTGTGTGTGTACTTTCATGAGCCTGTTGCTCAATGCCTGGCCACCCAGTTTACATAAACACACTGCCCTTCCAGCAGCACAACCACCACTCGGCTTTGTCTCGAGCTCATGTTTATACATTATGTGGCCTCCATTTTAAACACACCTACCTTCTCTCAAGACTGATTGACCATTTCATCAGGTAAACCTACTATATAGATGCACGTTATACTGAATGTAGTCCTTCTGTTGCTATGTACAGTCTGTCTTACCTTTACCCAATCCATCATTAGAAAAGGGAGCAATGCTGACCTGAGGTTTGGACGGTGGACCTCAGCACAGCAGTGACACGGACATGATACTTGCTTAATTGTGTGTGTGTGTGTGTTTTTTTTTTTTTTGGGGGGGGGGCAGGGTGCGAGTGGGGGTGGTTCGCTGACATTATGACACCTGAATGTCAGTTCTGGGCTGAGAAACAGTTGAATAACCAAAAACAGTGGTGCTGTTGTCAGGAACTTACACTGGTGATGAGTTAATACAATTAACGTGTTGAAAGACTTTCACAGTTTGGGGTGTAAAAATACACAAATGCCATGATCGATCGATTGATCTACACACAGTGTATATACACACACACACACACACACACACTCCAGGATTTTATGATTTTTCCATCGTAGAAATTAATACAAATTCAAGCAAACTCCACAATACTCACAAGAGCGTGCAATTTTTCAAAATTCCCACAGATTTTCCGCAGATTTGGGCCAAGACGTTTCCTTAGATGTTTCCCTTAGAAACTGCCTGAAGCGTCTGTCTGAAAAGGGTGCCAGTGAACTTTTTATCCTGTAAATAAATTTAATTGTGCCTACTTGTCCACTAGGCAACTACGAATAAAAACTGGGATAGCAGTTTGTCCGTGGAGCTTCTGTATCTCATACACTCATGCCATTAACACACAAACACTGTCATGTTAGTGTCACTGCTGTGCTGAAAATGATGTTCCAAATCACATCTGATCAGTGGTGGTCTTATTGTGGGTTGGAACAGAATAAACCAGGGCATGTAGCACTTAAATTGTAGGTGTACCTAGAGAAAAGTGACCACTGAGTGTGTTTGTGTGCCTGAGGATTGTCCAGGCCTTCTCTAGCTGTTGTTGAGGTTTCTTAATGTTTGTCGCAGCAGTGCTGGTATATTGGTGTGTGCGTGTGGTGCATGTGGCTGAGCCCATGCTGGGATTCGCTCGTGGCTGCAGCAGACAGAGCCTGGAGACCCAAAGTAAACAAGCTTCTTATCCACTTGCACAAAGGGGCCTTCTTCTGCCACAAATGACAGCCTACAAGAAGACTTCCACCCCTAAAGCTCTGTGTGCATGTTTGTGTGAATGTGTGTGCATGTTTGCAACGGAGGTCTCTTGATTTGGCTTTTCCAAATTCATCTTTTATGACCGTGCATTCCAAACCACAAGTTCAGGCAAAAAATGCCGTCATACGATAGAGCAACGTTTGCTAATGTACTGCTGTTTCCTTTAATTACACCAAAGCTTTAAGTTCTGATACTTCCTAAGTTACATCATGCTCCTTCTAATGTGCTCTGAAATCAGTATACAGCTTACAGCGCATGGAAATCAAAAATCCAGTATCTCAAAATATTAGAATAAAGAATTTATAATACAGAAATGTCGATCTTCTGAAAAGTATTTTAATCTATGCATTCAGTACTTGGTCAGGGCTCCTTCTGCATGAATTACTGCATCAGTGTGGCGTGGCATGGAGGCGATCAGCCTGTGGCACTGCTGAGGTGTTCTGGAAGTCCAGGTTGCTTTGATAGCGGTCTTCAGCTCGTCTGTATTGTCGGGTTTGGTGTCTCTCATAGATTCTCTATGGGGTTCGGGTCAGGCGAATCGGCCGGACAATCGAGCACAGTAATACCATGGACAGCAAACCACTTACTAGTAGTTTTGGCACTGTGGGCAGGTGCAGAGTCCTGCTGGAAAAGGAAATCAGCATCTCCATAAAGCTCGTCAGCAGATGAAGCATGAAGTTCTCTAAAATCTCCTGGTAGACGCTGCATCGACTCTCGACTTGAGAAAACACACTGCACCAACACCAGCAGATGACATGGCAACCCAAATCATCACCGACTATGGAAACTTCACACTGGACTTCAAGCAACGTGGATTCTGTGCCTCTCCACTCTTCCTCCAGACTCTGGAACCTTGATTTCCAAATGAAATGCAGCATTTACTTTCATCTTCCCCGTGATTGTGGTTGTATGTACTGAACCAGACAGCGCTTAAAGGCTCAGGACAGTTTTGCAGGTGTTTTGAGGTAATTAGCTGATTAAAGCTCTTCTCATGTCGACATTGCTGTATTATAAATTCTTTATTCTAATATTTTGAGAAACTGGACATTTGATTTCCATGAGCCGTAAGCCGTAATCAAGATTAAAACCAAAAAGGCTTGAAATATTTCACTGTTTGTGTAATGAATCTAGGATATATGAAAGTTCCACTTTTTGAATTAAATTACGGGAAAAAAACTTTTTCCACGATATGAATTTTTACATTTTTTTTAGATGCACCTGTACCCTGTTCCGGGCAAAATGTGTGGTGCACGTACTATACTTTCAACATCAATGTCATTTAAGACATTGTGTATGTTGCAGTCTACTATTCAACTTGGCTTTGGACTTGAGGTTACTATTTAACACCATATTACAATCCTGTGCAGCAGTGAAGCCTCTGATGTTAACCATTTCACACAACCCTGGCAGTTAATGATATACGACACTCATGAAACAGGCCGCAGGTTAAAATGGCATGCTTCACACTCGACTTCCATGTTCTTAAAAGCAACCAGTCTAGCGGCAGAATGAAAGGTTACTACTTTAATTGACAGTAATCTTGAGAAAATGCTTGAGGGGGGGGGGAAAAAAAGTAATCTGTAATCACCAGTAGACAATTGACAGTGCACATGCCTACACTACTGTTCTCTGTGTAAAGATTTACTTTTGATAAACATAGGCTTGAAAATGTCTAAGCAAACATTACAGGAAAAGGGCAAACATGCTTTTAAAGCATATATGCACTCGCTGTCCACAGACTAATGTTAGTCAAAGACCCACCAGAGCTTGTCAGAGTTGGTCAGGGACTAGAATGCAAGAAGGAAAGTCACAAAGCAAAATGGCTCAACTGGTCATGGCTTAAAGGAACATCTCCCCCAAATGTGCCAAACTGATTAAAGGCTTGTGAGATTAGTTAGCACTAGCTGTTTAGAAAAGAAGTTGAGCGGCACCTGTTGTTTTACTCATTATTAGCAACGTGAGAATTTCATTTAGACTCAAGTTAAAGTCAGCGTTTACAACATCATTATGTTCACAGCTGGAACGTCTCTTTGGAGTGAAAAGGGACTGAGACCATCCATCTTCTTTAAACTATAAAATATCATCTAATTTATGCTCTTTGTTCATTAGCGATATCATACACTAAAGCTGACAGATGCAAGATTTTTGCTCTCTCTATTGCTTTTCCATGAGCATTCAAGGCTGCAAACTGCATTCTATGCACTAAATATGAATGATAAACAGCAAAGACACCACAGGCATACTAGCATACTCTATTAGGGTAGAATGTGGTTTGGGATGTGTCCCAAGTATTTATGACTCTGAAGACATAATTATCTGCTGTTACTCTAGTCTGCTCATGTTTGTAAAAGCATTAGCCACTAGCCCACAAACGTTAGCATGAAAGCTAAAACAGAGCAGCAAATGAAAATAACACATCTGTAGAAACATTTTAAATGCATAAAGTACAGACTAATAAGAAACACACAAACATTTTTATGTCAGCCACTAGATGGCCTGTGTTATTATTATTATTATTATTATTATTATTATTATTATTATTATTATTATTATGCTAGCTAAAACAGTTCAGGATAAATAGACACAGATCTGTCAAAATTAAAGCACGAAGTGTGAACAGAAATATCGATTCACTTGTTGCTCTTGCCCAATTTGTTTGAAATGCAAAAATACACATCAAGCACACCCCATTAGCTCCAGCCAGCCAGTTAAAACAACTTAACAACTGACTAATAAATGCACCCAAAGAGAATAGATCAGCTGACTGTCATTCACCTATTTCCCACCAAATTACGAACAAATAAATGTCTTACCTGTTCAGAAAGTTACAAAAAAAAAAAAAGTCACCATGTAACCCTAACCATTTCCTTTACTTTCATGGCGGTTGCCTATAATAGAGATCGACCGATTGATCAGTTTTGCACTGATAACCGATTGCTGAAACGATCGGTTATCTGCAAAAATTCACACAGTTTTTCCCGGTTGCTTCCGTTGCGAGAGTGAACGAGAAGGGTCCGCTGTCATTATACAGCATGAGAGCAGCCTCTAGAGGCAAAATAAAACAAGATCGCTGAAAAATTTTATTCTGTTATTTGAAGCATTTTTTTGTATTCATTTTGGATGTCTCAATTTTTGTTATTTGGACTGTTACTTGTATATCTTGTATTTAGTTTAATATTTATAAATAGTTCATACATATTATTTATATTTTATTCCTTTAAAAAAGTACAGTACATTTTCACGGTAGTCAGTACTGTTTATTTTTGTAATAAAAGTTCAGCAATATTTTACTTTGAGTGTTATGTTTTCATTCAGAATCAATTTTAAAAAACTATTGTTTGATTAATCTGTTATCGGCAGGTTCTGCCCAACTTAGTTAATGATATCAGTAAAATCCACTAAGCGGTCTAGCCTATAATACTTTAATTAACTATACCTATTAACATATCATAATTCCACTAAACCTGACTACACACCCTCTGTCTGTCAGTGCCTAATTAACAAACTGAAAGATCAGGTTTACTCCTGGACTGCAGCCTCGCTCACCTCAAGAGGCTGGAGAGGCTCGGTTTAGAGGTGAGGGGGCAGTTGAACGTGAGGTGCACTGGTACAGATTAACGCTAATCTCTTGGCTAATGAAAACAGGGGTGTGTGCAATGGAGCCTGTAGGGCCTTTGAAGATGGCTCAGCAGGGTGGAATAAAAAGAAATCTCCCAGAGCAGGGGTCCCAAGGGGCAGAGCTCCAGTCTGAGTTATCAGAGGTCAAATCTGGCTTTGGCAGGTCCTTACGCCCAATTCTGTTGTCACTCATTTGGAGGTGAATAAAAGTCATAGTTGTCTCCTGGCTGAGTTACAGCAACCTGGGGTCCAGTAACGTAGGTCTTCTTTACCTAATGGAAGTCTCTTAACTTGGGCAAGATCCAGCTCATTTCACAGAGAATGTGTGTTTTCATAAAGGCAAAAAGAGAAAGACAGACACTGAGAGAAAGACAGCATGTCAGTGTAGTAGCTTGTACATTACCATGGGCAGCAGAGAGACGGAGGCTCAGACTTGGCGCAGGCTAAAGGTCGTAACATCAAAGAATCAGCGAAAGCCGCAGAGGCTCATTGAGTCCACTTCAACAAAGCAGTCCGAGTCCATAATCAGAGCCCACTTGATTAGAAATGTAAATGCCGTACTGCCCAGCCAAGCAAAATGGCTTCAAGCACCCTACCAGGACTGCTGAACTGAAGAGACTCCTGGTGTGCTCAGCAATTTCAGCTCTCTGCTGCTTGTCTTAGCCACAGTGAAGAAAGTTCAATTCGTCAAACACTGAGCTAACAACAGGCCACTGAGTATGCTGCTGACATGGCCTGTCTTTATTAAGGCTACACTTCAGCGTCCAAAACCAAGCGGTCTCTTTGGTTTTTGGATATTGATACTCCCATTGCAGGTTTATTTTTATTTGAAAGAACAAAATCAAGGCAAATTTTAAAAAAAAAAAAAAAAAAAAAAAATTCACCACTGTGGTGAATATAACCCATTCTCTTCTACACCAAATCCCTGCTGGAGTGGTGGGGGATTTACCATATTTTCCATGTAGTCTCAGTCAGCCTCCAGTGCATATACTCTCTCGCTCCACGCTAAATTACTGTCTTTGAACCAGAAATAGAGCTTGATGGAGGTTTTGGATGTCTGTTTCGTGGAAATCAAAAGTGCTAGTCTGTCCAGAGAGCCAGTAAAAAAAATAAAATTAAATTAAAAAAAAAACAAAAACCAAGACAGACAAACCAGCAAACCTCTGCATGCTGTCACTCAGGGCTGAAACCGAATGAGGATGCAAGCAAAGGCCAGATATGAGTAAAAGCGTTTAAAAATATTGCTGGTCTGAGAGAAATACACTTGGCTTGACCCTTTGACCACAGTGATGTTTCCAAACTTTCCAACATCAGAGTGGTGAGGGGAGAAAAAAAAAATTGGTATGAGTGTCTCACAGAGAAGGAGAACATGAAGGAGAAATGGAGAGCGAGAGAATATATTTCAGGGTAAACAATCAGGACAGCAGACGGCAATGGCCAGAAGGAGTTATTTATCCCCTGTCTGAGTGCTTGTCTTATTAAACAACTCTCCCTGACTGCTGACACACACACAATACTTTCTGAGTCACCATGTATTTAGGCCATTTACTTCAAACTCCTCGGTTTTGACTCGTCGTCCTATTTGCCACAGCTGTGGATGAGTCCTTTCTCATTGTATTGCCAAATAGAGCTCGTCAGACATACTTCTACTTGTCCAAGTTCAGATACCATATAAAGACAACAGAACAGGCATGAAGAATGAGCTAGATCCTGACGTGAGTGCTAACAATGGCTTTACCAATCATCCACTGGCCTGAAAACAAGCATGCCCAGATGGTCTTGCAGTTGTAAAACTGTATCCAGAGCTCTCTGCTATGCTAGCACTTTGCTCTTTCTTCACTCCGTTTACCCAGAAGTCTCTCCACCACAGGCCAGCCCAACTCCCATAAACACAATTAGATCAGGCGAAACCTCATAAATGCTGTTTTTGCGCTTGGTGTGGATCGCAGTGCTGACCTGCAGAACTCCAGCTAATTTCAGAATGTTTAGTTGAGCGCTCATAATTGCAAACGTTTATAAATAGTGCAAAATATAGTTTTGCAAACGATCTGGATTGATAGTTCTAATTGGCTTCACTGATGTAAGAAACAGCTTGCTATATGTAGCAAAAAGAGAGTGGAAAGAAAGAATCAGCAATAGCGGTCACAGGACCGTTTGTGTGGTCTGGGCGAGGTGCACAGAGGTTTGGAAATGAAACAAAGCGGAATGGGAGGTTTTACGCAATGTTCCTGGACACATGGGCTGTGGTGTTATGGCTCCAATAAACATGCCAATGGCACTTCTAAATCCAGAGCCTAAATATAATAGGCTATGGTCTCACTGGTATCTTTTCTCAGTATATCCTGTGAAAATTGCACTTGTTAAATGATACACAACCAAATTTTAGAAGATAGCAATACACAATTTGTAGAAAACCCATAATACTAAAGATTTCTCCTCAGTGCAGGAAAGAACCATTTAATTTTTATGCACAGTTTTTAAAAACACCACTAGAGATTGTGATGCATTATGGTCTTTTAAGCATCTGTAGCAAAGCATTCAGAGAGTTAATATGCTCCACCGTTCTCACTCCTATTTTCCAGAGTTTGGGTTTGGGTTCTTCTTTTCCCTCCTTCTTCTGTGACCCTTTTCTCAATCTCTCATTTCTAGCCAAGCATGTCCTCCCAGGTTCTGTCTGGGAAACATTATGTAAACCTGGCACTGTGAGCATGTGTGTCATTAAGCAAGCGGAGGGCAGAGGATAGCCTCCCCTGCTAAAGTTAGGTGCTTTTCACAAAAACCCAGAGTGACCAAACAGCCACAGCTGACACTTTCTCATTTTCACTACCTTGATCTTTCAGCGTCCTCAGTGTAGAGTACAAAGAAGCAGTATTACTGCTTTATCGTGCCTAGCCTGACATGTCACCCTCAATAGGCCTTAACACTCATGCTCTATTCACTGCTTAATGGGTGCATGGTTGGTGCAGGCCATTTTGTTTGATTTATACTGCAATACAATTGCAAGTCCTATCCTGTCTTCAGGTCAATTTTTAGTAATTTTTACAAGAATACACACACAATACTGTCAGTTGCTTGGGGATCCTCCTGATATAAGATGTGTGTGTGTCTGTGTAGATGTGGTATTGTAATTGGATATGCTAATAAGAGGTGAAAGAGATGTAAAGAGAAGTTAAATTCATTCATTATTAGTAATAATAGTAATTATTTTACTAAAAAATTAGTAATCACTTTATCTTAGTCAGGGTCTTGGTGGATCCAGAACCTATCCTAGGAACAGAGGCCTGTGGCATGAAGCAGGTGTTGGTAGGTAAGATTGCATTTAGTGTGAGCAAATGCTGGTTTTTCAGTCTCAACAAGGTGGACTGGTTGTCGGCGACTTTCATCACCATGGTATCTTCACTACATGGCTAACCTGCTCCGGAGCAGGGTTTATTCTGGGTAAGAGAACTCCAACCCAAATTGGACCAATCAGCTGTGCGCAAAGTGATCTACAGCTGATGCATCAAAGTTAATCATTTAGAGTTCATAGCGATGACTTCACCATTTGTGGAGAATCCTGTGTAGCTCAGAGCGCAAATAATAATAAGGGCACTTAGAAGGGAAAGAACTTTTAGGGACAGACAAAATTCCCTGGATTTCCCCAGTGATCATCTGCATGAAATATTGATTTTCGGCTTCTTGAGCTGCACATTAAAAATCTGACACGCAGGAGCCACGCTCTTACTGTATGTATTGCTTTGGGGGTTCTTTGCCAGTGGTAAACACAATGGGGGAAATAAGTCTTAAACACATAATTTTTTTCAGTAAATATATTTCTGATGAGGCTATTCACATGAAATTTTCTCCAGACAGCAGTATTATCTCAAGAAATCTGCAATTATAAAGAATTCACAACATTAAAGTCCATAAATAAAAAGTTATGTGTAATAAAGTGGAATGACATGGGAAAAAAGTATTTAAAAAAACACGTCAAGAAAAAAAAGCAGTTCTCCAAGGCAAGACAAGGAAACAGCTGAAATCCGTAAGTAAATATACCCCCTATCTGTGCAAATTAATATCAGCTGGGTTAGTAAATTGATGGTCTATAAAAAGGCTTTTCATTACCAAGGTGTCACACAAGAAACATCTCATGATGGGTAAAAGCAAAGAGCTCTCCCAAAACCTTCACAACTTTATTGTTGCAAAACATACAGTGAGGGAAAAAAGTATTTGATCCCCTGCTGATTTTGTACGTTTGCCCACTGACAAAGAAATGATCAGTCTATAATTTTAATGGTAGGTTTATTTGAACAGTGAGAGACAGAATAACAACAAAAAAAATCCAGAAAAACGCATGTCAAAAATGTTAGAAATTGATTTGCATTTTAATGAAGGAAATAAGTATTTGACCCCCTCTCAATCAGAAAGATTTCTGGGTCCCAGGTGTCTTTTATACAGATAACGAGCTGAGATTAGGAGCACACTCTTAAAGGGAGTGCTCCTAATCTCAGCTTGTTACCTGTATAAAAGATACCTGTCCACAGAAGCAATCAATCAATCAGATTCCAAACTCTCCACCATGGCCAAGACCAAAGAGCTCTCCAAGGACGTCAGGGACAAGATTGTAGACCTACACAAGTCTGGAATGGGCTACAAGACCATTGCCAAGCAGCTTGGTGAGAAGGTGACAACAGTTGGTGCGATTATTCGCAAATAGAAGAAACACAAAAGAACTGTCAGTCTCCCTCGGCCTTGGGCTCCATGCAAGATCTCACCTCGTGGAGTTGCAGTGATCATGAGAACAGTGAGGAATCAGCCCAGAACTACACGGGAGGATCTTGTCAATGATCTCAAGGCAGCTGGGACCATAGTCACCAAGAAAAAAAATGGTAACACACTACGCCATGAAGGACTGAAATCCTGCAGCGCCCGCAAGGTCCCCCTGCTCAAGAAAGCACATATACATGCCCGTCTGAAGTTTGCCAATGAACATCTGAATGATTCAGAGGACAACTGGGTGAAAGTGTTGTGGTCAGATGAGACCAAAATGGAGTTCTTTGGCATCAACTCAACTCGCCGTGTTTGGAGGAGGAGGAATGCTGCCGATGACCCCAAGAACACCATCCCCACCGTCAAACATGGAGGTGGAAACATTATGCTTTGGGGGTGTTTTTCTGCTAAGGGGACAGGAAAACTTCACCGCATCAAAGGGACGATGGACGGGGCCATGTACCGTCAAATCTTGGGTGAGAACCTCCTTCCCTCAGCCAGGGCATTGAAAATGGGTCGTGGATGGGTATTCCAGCATGACAATGACCCAAAACACACGGCCAAGGCAACAAAGGAGTGGCTCAAGAAGCAGCACATTAAGGTCCTGGAGTTGCCTAACCAGTCTCCAACCCTTAATCCCATAGAAATTCTGTGGAGGGAGCCGAAGGTTCGAGTTGCCAAATGTCAGCCTCGAAACCTTAATGACTTGGAGAAGATCTGCAAAGAGGAGTGGGACAAAATCCCTCCTGAGATGTGTGCAAACCTGGTGGTCAACTACAAGAAACGTCTGACCTCTGTGATTGCCAACAAGGGTTTTGCCACCAAGTACTAAGTCATGTTTTGCAGAGGGGTCAAATACTTATTTCCCTCATTAAAATGCAAATCAATTTATAACATTTTTGACATGCGTTTTTCTGGATTTTTTTGTTGTTATTCTGTCTCTCACTGTACAAATAAATCTACCATTAAAATTATAGAATGATCATTTCTTTGTCAGTGGGCAAATGTACAAAATCAGCAGGGGATCAAATACTTTTTTCCCTCACTGTATTGATGGAATCAGATACAGACGTATTTCAAAACTTCTGAGTCTTCCAGTAAGTATCATTGGGCCAATTATCTGGAAGCAGAAGCAACATCACTCCATGATCAACCGGCCACGCACAGGAGCTTCTCGCAAGATTTCTGACCACGGAATCAGAAGAATAGTCAGAAGAGTAGCCTAAGAGCCAAGGACCACTCGGAAAGAGCTCCAGAAACACTTGGAGGCAGCAGGTGCCATCGTCACAGAGAAAACAATAGGCAATGCACTCCACTGCTCACGCTCACCCCACAAGACTCCATTACTAAAGAAAAGGCATGTCCAAGCTCGTTTAAAGTTTGCTACAACTCATTTGGACAAGCCTATGAGATACTGGGAGAGTATCTCGTCTGGTCAGACGAGAGCAAAAATTTTTTTCTTCAACTTTTTGGCTGTCATACTACACACCATGTTTGCAGAAGAAATGTCACTGCACATCACCCTAAAAACACTACACCAACAGTGAAGTTTGGAGGTGAAGCATCATGGTGTTCGGCTGTTTTTCATCACATGGTACTGGCAGACTTCATATAATTGAAGGAACGATGAATGGAGCCCTTTACCGGAAGATTCTTGAGAAGAATCTGCTGCCATCCACCAGGATGATGATGATGAGACGTGGGTGGACAAAATATTGAGATATTTTGTGAGATACTGTATACATATATATATACACACACACACACATATGCACACACATACACACATATATACATATGAGCAGTATATACAACAATGTACAGTCCCACTATACAAATAGCCCATGTACATATCGCAAATGTACAGTGTACACAATACTATATACATATTGCAGCTGTACGTTATAATCAGTGTAGACATATAACAATAACTATGAGGCAGTGATGTGTAAGCAGTACAAATAGTACAACATGGTACCCATATTACTGCAGTGTAGCAGCATATATCTAGTGTAGTAAAGTAAGGTCAAGGGTGGGGTTTTATTTCTCATTCTCTTCCCCACCACTGTCTCCAGATTGTTCAGCTTGTGACCAACAACAGAGCTAGCCTTCTTCACCAACTTGTTGAGTTTGTCAGGCTATATAGCCTTAATTCCACCTCCCCAGCATGTCGCAGCAAAGAACAGGACGCTGGATACCACAGATTGATAGAACATCTGCAGTAGCTTGTTGCTCACGTCAAAGGACCTGAGCCTCCTTAGAAAAAACGTCTGCTCTGAGAGCTGAGAGCTTCAGTGTTTTCCCACCAGTCCAGTTTGCTGTTAATGTGCACTCCCAGGAACTTGTACGAGTCCACCATCTCTATTTTCTCCCCCTGGATGGTAATAGGTGTTGAGGGCTTTTAGTTCAGCGGAAGTCCACTATCAACTTTTTGGTATTGCAGATGTTGAGCTGAAGTTGGTTATCCTCAGACAATCTGACGAAGCTCTCCACTACGCCTCTGTAGTCCTCCTCTTTATCTTCAGTGATGCAGCCTACGATGGAGAAGACATCAGAAAATCTCAGGAGGTGGCATGTTCCAGAGTTGTAGCTAAAGTCAGAGGTGTATATGGTGAATTGGAAAGGTGAAAGCACAGTTCCTTGAGGTGTGCCGGTGTTGCACATCACCACATCTGACAGGCTGCCCTGCAGTCGGATATACTGTGGTCTGCTGATAAGATGGTCCATGATCCAGGCCACCATGTCATGGTATACTGCATGTCAGAGAGCTGTTCTGCAAGCGGGGGGGTATTTATTGCACTGGAAAAATGTAAACGCATGATTCTCACTGTGCTTCCTGGCCTCTCCAGGTGAGCGCAAGCCCTGTGCTGTAGCTATATGACCGCGTTGTCCACGCTGATTGGGTCTGGTATGCGAACTGCAGCGGATCAAGGGAGTCACTTACGATCAGCTTCAGGTGCCTCAGAACCAGTCTCTCAAAGGTCTTCATGACATGTGAGGTCAGGACCACAGGTCTGTAATCATTTGAGGTACTGGGATGACCTTTCTTGGATACCGGAACAATGCAGGAGCTCTTCCACAGTTGTTCCACCTTTTTCAGCCTTAGGGAAAGATTGAAGAGGTGCTGAACACCTGCAAACTGTGTAGCACACACCTTGAGCAGCCTGGGGTTGATGTTGTCTGGGCCCATAGATTTGTTGATTCGAAGCTTGGATAGCTCCCGTCTCACCTGGCTTGAAGTTATTAATGGGCAAGGTGGAGGGGGTCATTGGGGTGCCTGTGTCTGAAGTTTCCTGTATTATCTTCAGCATCAGGAGTGTGCGACTGTCTTTTTGAGCTCTCAGGGGTGGAGGCCGAGTCAAACCTCATGAAATTTGTGGTCTGATCTGCCCAGAGGGGGGAGGGCAGTGGAACTGTACGCCCCATTCAAATTAGCATACAGCTTGTCCAAGATTTTATTCTCCTTCGTTTTGCATTTTACATATTGTTTGAAGGTTGTAAGCGTTTTAGAGAGGGGGGCATGGTTGAAGTCCCCGTTTATTATCATGAGTGCACTTAGGTGTTGTGTCTGAAGTTTTTTAATGCTGGATGATGTCACAGGTGCGTGTCGCCACTGCCGATGGTGGTACACAGTCACAATAATGGCATGAGAGAACTCCCTGGGCAAGTAGTATGGTCTCAGTCCCACAGCCAGTAGCTCTAGATCTGGAGTACACATGCTCTCCTTCACCGTTATGTGTTCAGCATTGCACCATTTTGAGTCAACAAAGACAGCTCCTCCCTTCTTCTTACCGCTCTGTTTTCCTCTGTCTGCTTGAACTAGTAAGAAGCCAGCTAGCTCGACCAAGGAATCAGGAATGTTCCCTGTTAGTCATGTCTCTGTGAAGCACAACCAACTGGCCTCCCTGTACTCGCGCCAGCTACTCATCAGTGCTGCAATCTCATCTGATTCGTTGGCCAGCGATCTTACATTCCCCATAACAAATAATAGAAGGCAAGGTTTGAGTCTCCTTTTTCTCTCCTGCTTCTCCCTAACCTTCGCACCCGGTCTCGTCCCTCCCCTGTGCCTCCGTAGCTTTGCTGGTATATTCGCCGGCAAAGCCGCCACTCTAGTCTGATACACCAGGAGCTGTTTCCTTGAATAGACAAGCATTGTCCAAGTAATCTTGGTGGGTCCGAAAAAATACGGCAAGAAATGTGTTTAAAACGACAAAATTCGGGCACACATATGGACAATAAAGTGAAAATAAAAAGTCTGGTCTAAAAAAAAGAACAGTAGAAAGTTGGAAAGAGGTTAACGTTAAAAAGCTACAGGAGTTGCTGTGACCGGCTGCCTCTCGTGTCGGCGCCTAAATATTATATAGTGTTGTCTGTTAGTTTGGTACAGGTTTGTTTGAGCAAGGCAAAATCCAGTCAGATGAATTCTGTGAATTTACTTTGGATTCTGCCACTGTGACGGATCTTGTTGGGAAACCAAATGTTACATCAGCGATCTGGGAACATTTTGGATTTGTGCGTAACGAGAGAGGTGAACCAATAAATTTGGATGGAGCCATGTGTCAGCTTTGTGGGGGTGGGGCGTGTTAAACAGGCAAACACTACAAATCTCAGGAGCCATCTCCAGGCAGGTCATCTAACCGCGTTTTTAAAAGAAATTTCTTTAATATTTGAATTTTAAAAAAAATTTTTAGGTTACCGTCCTACTGGTATTTCTTTCAAAGTTTTATAGGCTTATGGTATACTACACTTGTAAAAAAAAATAAAGTATTCGTCAGAGTAGTGTTTCACTCAATCTCTTTATTATCCACTTCTTCCCCTTCTCCACTTCTGGGTCAATCACAATACTGTATCCCACAGCGCCCTCAGGCTGTTTCTCATTGCAACAACACGACACAACAAGGCTGCACTGAGTTGTTTCAGTGACGGAAGTGCTAAAATAAAGCCTCATTTAATTCTGTAATATTTAGGTTTTTATTTAGCCTATAAAATGATATAATATATTTATATTAATTTCACCCAGCCCCACCGTCACAGCCCTACATGGAAGAGTGGTAAAAAAAAAACTCCAACAAGCCTGGTGGACATGGGTCGCCAGTCCATCACAGGGCACCATGTGTTCACGTTCACACACTAACTCACACCTAAGGGCAATCTGGAGTAGCCAATACACTTAACAGGCATATGTTTTTGGCAGGTGGGGGGGAAACCGGAGAACCGACGGAAACCTAAAGAGGCACAGGGAGAACATAGTATAAAACTACACACAGACAGTAACCTGAGCTCAGAATCAAACCGTGGACCCTGCAGCTGTGAGGCAGCAATGCTACCCGCTGCACCACCATGCCAACTAGTAAAAGCCACATCTATAGACATATTCAAGGTAATTAAGGCAATTACATTGTACAAGTAATGGGAAGTTGCAGAATTTAAATTTTAGGACAGCCCTTGAGCAAGACCCATAACCTTGAATTGTAAGCGGACTCGCATATAAAATCACTTTTGATAAAAGTTAAATCTGTCAAATGACTGCAATAGTTTTTTTTTTTTTTTTTTTTAAACCTTAAATGTTTATGTTTGTTACAGATATTTATCCACACATATAAAGTGACATGTTTGAAAATAAAATTCCACTGCTGAAATATATAATTATATAATCATCATGAGGGATAAGTGTTTGGCAGATGAGAAACTAATTACAGACACACTAGTGATGTGTTCTAGCTGGGGATTATGCAAACAAAGTCAATAAAGGTTAAGTATCAATTACAGCTGAGCCAACAGTGGCTGGGGGAAAAAAAAAATCAGATGTTTGTGACAGTTAGGTGGTTCGAGAAAGAGGAGATAAACTCGACTTATGCTTGCAATCACCAGCTTTGTTTGACTGACAGTAGGCTTACAGTAGGGTGGAGAGTGCGTTTTCTGTTCTACCTGCACACGCAGACACACATTTTTGTGGAGGCAGGTTGCTCAAGCCTTTGTCAAAACAATATTATTGTTGCAGTCAACACAAATCTTAAAGCTACTTACACAGATGATCATGCACTGTACAGATGAGGAGTTTCAAATCTTACCTGTAAATAGAGAGAGAGAGAGAGAGAAAGAATAACACCGTCACATGAGTGTACAGTAACACTCAATATATACACTTTATACTGTGGATACTTAATGCAGGACACTCAATAATAGGTGGTTAGGGGGAAAAAAGCCTTTTCAAATACAGCATCTATTTATTTATTTTAATAAAACTGATCAAACATTTTAATTTTATTGATTCCAGCCCTAACATGCATGCAGAATTTGAACATTTAAAAAAACCCAGAAACAACAAGTGATATAAGAAAATAAATACATGCATGAAGCAAAACGATATGGCAAAAATTTTTTTTAACCTGCTAAAGATTTTCTTGCTTTACAATGACTTCTAACATCTAGTCTAATGTATTTCTATTAGATGGATCATCGCATCACAGGTTTCTCAGGCTATTATTGCTGACATGCTGGTAGTTTAACAGTCTGTCAGGCTGTGTTGAGTGGTAAGGGTGCAGTGCTGGCCTTATTTGGTGAGCTGGCTGGTTGTGTTTAATGAAGGAGGCTTTCACAGAGCTGGTTTCGCCACTCTTTACAGACGTGTGCGCATATATATTTGCTTGCATATTCCTAAAAATTATGGACTGCCGTTTTTATCCTATCAAACATTCCACACACTAAAACAGCAGTACTGGTCGAAACATTTACTACTTCCTACAGGTTCAATGGAATCTTGTTTCCACTGACTAGACTGTAGAATATATAGCTCTTCCAGCATGGGTACATTATGCCACCTAGAAAGCTTCTCTATATGTCTGAGAAGATAATCAGGTGATCATTATCTACTTAGTGAACCAATCTAAATTCTCTGATTCCCTTTTAGTTTCTCTCAAAGAACATTTAACAATAAATCAAAGCTAGTACCCACTGTTTAGTATTCTACACCCGTGATCATGCTAATTGCTTCTTTTCATTAGTTCTGTTGGAGAACGTGATGGTTAAATGTCCTTGTTCACCTTCATTTTCTATTCTCTGCAACTCTATATCTGATCCACATTGAGCCACA
This sequence comes from Ictalurus punctatus, assembly GCF_001660625.3. Lineage (NCBI taxonomy): Eukaryota > Metazoa > Chordata > Actinopteri > Siluriformes > Ictaluridae > Ictalurus > Ictalurus punctatus. The sequence goes on along the minus strand of NC_030426.2, from coordinate 3,514,188 downwards.
ATGTGGATGACACAAGTTCAGGCACAGTTGCTACCCCTGCTGAAAAAAAAGAAAGAAACAAACAAAAAAATATAATAGAAACCATCACAGAAATGTTAATGGTTTCAACTACAAATGCCATTACAAACCATCAGCTAACCATTAAACGCCTTACCATTGTTGATACTTAATGGTATCCACTAAACATGCCACCAACAGAAGGCAACAAATTACCAGTCGAGACCAACAGGGACCATTACAGTTTCCATTCAAACCAATACAATTCCCATTAAAACCATTACAAATTCTATAAGGGTTTCTATTGTTTTTTTCAGCAGGGACCTTTCATTATTTTGTTAGAAAGTTATACTCATGCTGGATACAGTAAAATACCCGAGCTCTAGCAAGAGTTCAGATTATACTGCTGGGTTGTACGAAGGAATAGTAAGTGGACTGAGGACATGGCTCTCTGGCACGCCTTGTCTGTCCACAGGTTTAAATTTAGCCTCGATCAGTGCAAGTGATGTGCCCAACCATCAACAGGAGCATTATCATCACTTACCCGGTCTGCCGCAGGAGATGCTACCAGGCCAAAAGCACGGCAGAGTCGAACCAGCAACCGGAAAACATCACACGCTGAACCAGACATTAAAACAAAGTGGCCTGGTCTCCAAAGTAGCTTTTGAGTTACAGAAGCCAAGGAAAACCAAATAGTACTCTAGTGACCTTGGCGAATACAGTTTTTTTTGGTTGGCATATTTGCAGACAAACTTCTGTCTGAAAACATAATCTTTTCCTTTGTGTGATAAAAAATTCTCTGTTACATGCAGATTAGTCTCAGATAAGTCGGAAGAAAAATACACAAACAGGGGGGGGGGAACTACTTACACAGCCTTTGGCTGAATCGTCTCTCTCTCTCTCTTTTTTTTAAACATCAAAGTGTTTGGTTTGTAGCCATTATGCGTTTCCTTGTCTGTTGTCAGTGCGCTGCTGTCTCTTCTATAATTGTCCTTTATTATACAGACCAGATAAGTATGCAGTATGAGTGATGTAGCAAGTGTGAGTGTGTCTGTCTTTGTGGGTCTCTACTTGTGTGTTTTGGAGTGTAAAGGAAGCCTTGGCTCTAGTCTGGTCTTAACAGACTCCGTGGAGTCAATGCAGCTGTTTCTGCACAGCCACAAAGGGGAGCTTTTAATTGCTAGTGAACGCAAAGACCAAGGCTTTCAATTTGGTCAGTGCTGTGGAGAAAAGCAATGCTCTTAATGTTCGTATGTCTGTACATTCGTCCTGTACTGATGTTTCTTACCCACCCCGCCCAAATACTTTAAGTAGCTATGACAGAGTTGTCCAGAATGAAGCACAAGTGCCAACAACCACTGTTATTAATGATCGCATCCCAGACATTAGGGGTTGTGAAAAGGGGCGTACAAGCGCGATAAGATTTATTTCTGTTTTTTCACTCGTTTGAAGACATCTCCGTCTTTCTGTCTCCCTCTCTTCCCCCCCAAAGGCATTAGGTCATCTGACTGCTCTCTGTTTGGGAAAGTGGTGGGCCAATCGAGCTGGTTTACAAGCCTATTTATAAACAGCTGTAATTGTGTGATAACTCAACCACAGAACATACAACATGACGCAATGCTCGACCCCCAGACCAACCACCAATCCCCTCCCGCCCCCACGACTGAAGCAAGGGGATGAAAAACAATGGAAAACATTGCATGAGTAGTATGAAAGAGCAAGCCAAACTCGTTTGATTTTTCCCCCCGATTTGCTAACGTGCAGCCGTGACAGATAGTCATATGGAGTTCATTTAAGCACTGCTGTAGGTATGAGAGAAATAGTTGGGGGGAGGAAGTACAAAGAGTCAGCCAAAGATCCACAGATAACCAAATTTCTACGTCTGATTCAGTGCTTTCTGTTGTGCTAGGAACAGTTGGCTCTATAAATGCTTAAACAGTGGATTGTCACCCCCCCAACCACTCCCAGCCTAAAATAAGGCATTGTTTAACTTTCCAGATGAGCCACGTCTGTCAGGTTCAATCCCCCTTCCCCTTAAGAACCACACACACACAATTTCAGTCAGTGTAAATAAGACACACTCAGTGTCCAATTCACTAACTGGCCAAATGAGACACTGCACCTTTTACAACTCTTCAAATGTAAACATGGCCATTTTGCCACTTGGGCAAGTTGAGGGAGAAAAAGTCATCTGGTATGTCAACACTAACTACAAACAGACCAACAAGGACATGTGCACAGCTGGCACCGGTTTCAATGTATAGAATTTAAAGTGCTATAACGTGCTCGCTTAAAGTTTAATATAGGTTTAGATATTCAAGCAGAAACATATGTAATTATCCATCATTAGGAAACAAATTAAATACATGTTAACTGCCTTTCAGTTACTACTAGCCAGGTTAGCATTTTTGGAATATTGCTTTAATGGAACGGTGACTAGTGTAGTGAGGTTAAGACCGGCGATCATGAGTTCTTGATATAATTATGCTACCTAAAAAAGACTTGTTACAAAGGCATATGTTCAGTCTACAGTATGCTAAAAACCTGATTGGTATTGATTAATTTTCTATAACAGCAGTAGTGCCAGCTATAAGGTTTATTGTAATATACATTTTAATACAGTAATTTAATAATAATAATAATAATAATAATAATAATAATAATGTTTAAAAAATGCTATTTAACAAATAGATATATACTCATTCATATGGCAAAGTTTTCTGCTCTCTGATGTATATTTAACATTTATGGAAGGAGTCTCTAGCATCAACAGTCAATAAGTTTGGGGGGGGGGGGGGGGTGATAGAGCCAGGTGGGTGGAAGGCTCTGTGTAGCTGCCATAATGCAAGTGAAAACAGGAAATAACTTGTTTCATGGATGTCCCACAACATCAAATATAATTAACTATAAAATGCAATGGATTAAATGATACATCATACTTTTTTCATAAATTGTTGTGGTATAAGAGGAATAAAACACTCTGGGACGTGCTGCTATTATTTAATAAAAAGAAAAAAAAAAGTCAACTGGTTACATCACACCATCCTGTTGATTATTTTCTTATAACAGTATCGTGTTATTTTGTATTTTAATTTCGGCAAAATAATAAATATAAACTGCAACAGACGTATTATAAATAAGTAGAGATGCACCGAAATGAAAATTCTTGGCCGACACCGAAACCGAATATAATGAAAAACTTGGCTGAAAGCCGAAGGCCGAACACATTTTTTCAATTTATTTTGCCAGTTTTTTTCACCACTGCATAAATTAAATAGTCAAAATGTGCTTTTTACTATTTTGTCTTGCTTTTCAAAGAAAAAAAAATCAATTACAAAAACTACAATTTCAAACTGTTTATTTAACATTGAACATTTTTTTTCATTCCAGCAGGCATAGCCTACCAACAAGGCACAATATAACTTTAAATAAATAAACGAGTAAAATAAAAATATTTTGATGTGGTCATCTTTGAGCCCCTTCAATAGCCGATGTTAGGCCTATAACTGACTGCCGAAAGAATGGAACACTCTGTAGCCTACAACAAAAACGTGCATTAAAAAGAGCATTGACAAGAGTGCAGAAAATGGTTCTATTCAGTTATACACGTCTGATGATATTGGGGATATATACCGCTCGCGTCCCTGTACACCTCGTGGAGTATTAGAGTAGATATAGTATAGTTAGATACGTTGTTAATGTTCTGTTCCTTGATAGATTTAGTTAGTTTGAGCTATAGATCAGTTCATTTAGTCCCAGCTGGTTTCTCTGCTCCCAGTCCATAGTACTAGTTCATGTTTCTTGTTTTGTGTTGTGACCGCGACTCTGATGCCTGGTTTTCCTCCATTTATGCCTGTTTACCGATTGCCCAATAACCCTTTGCCTGTCTTGACTACGTTTTTTGGATTAGGATTTGGATTTGTCTGCCTGCCCTTAAATAAATACGTCTTTACCTGCTTCCGTACTCTACTCCCTTACGTCTCGCGATGAGACAGAATACTCCGGAACAGAAACAAAACAAACGCACGTGTCCACAGTAAACTTCCGTCAACATCCGAAGAGCATGTAGCTCCTGCACATAGCTCGTGCATGCGCGCGCCCCCTCATCGAGGTCGTGACATTCGCGCGTTTCACTCTGGTTGCTAGGCTATTTGGTCGTGTCATCAAACACATCATTGTTCGGTCAAATTTATTCGCCTTTTCACTAATTTCGGTTGCCGAACATTCGGTGCATCCCTATAAATAACTGTAGTGGTTAGACAATGAGATGGGTTAGTATTACATTATTTCACACATATATCTCCCAAGCCTTTAATAAATAATTTTGACATTTTTTTTAAATTCCAGATTCAGACTGAAATAAGTAATGAAAACATTCACACAGAAATGCTAGATGGGCTTAAAAAAAAAAAAAAAAGTAAATTAAAAAAAAAACTCATCACTAAAAATGCTTTTAATTATAGTGATTTTTTAAATATTACTGATTTATGTGAATGGAGATCAAATTAAATGTCAAACACGGCCTGGAAACTGTCTGCCTTGTGTTTCTTAAACTGAGTTTAAGAGCACACAACTCAACACTATCATTGTACACTGTCGGTTTGGACACCAGACAGAGGATCAAGCTGTGAATATAATTTTCCTCTTAAACCGATAAGAAGATGAGAGTAGATGATCAAGAAGACAGAGAGGACTGGGAAAGAGGACAGCAAAAGGGAAAGAAGCATGTGGGAGCTGAAATTCTCTCTAAGTGTCTGTGCATGGCTGATGCCAAAAAACAAGGCTTAAGCAAGGTCTGGAATCTGATTTCAGCAGAGAAGCAAGGCAGGAAACACTGGTCCTCTGGGGGGAGGGGTGGGGGATTCATAGCCATGGAATTCGCCCAAACGTCCGCTCTCCAAAAGCACTCTTGAAAACATTTTCAAAGCCCACCTTTCTTTTTTTCTCTCCCCTTCTCGGTTACAAACCCTGGGTCAGCACCACGGTCCACTAGCACGCCTCACTCCATTCTCTGACTTGTTTGCTCTTCTGTGGAACCAGGATTCTGGCAAAGAGATTTGTCCGGGACATATCGCGTTTCACACTTGGGCTGGTGTCACCCTGCCAGTGAATGAAGGGCAATAAGAGGTAGGACCTTTGTGTCATCAGAAGGTCACACTGGTTCAGCATTATGGCAATAGCAAGAAAGGGCCGGTATCTCTACCTAGATCAGATAACTACCACTTCGGAATAGGAGCCCAATTGGATATCTCCTCTACCAGAGGTAGATTCTCGCACGTTACAGCTTGTATCCTGGCTGGAGGTTGCACGATGGAGTATTTGCAGTAAAAGAGGTCCTGGCCCTCCATTTTGTGGCCTTCATATGGGATTAATGATGCCAGATGTGACCAATCAAGTCTATAAAGAGCCAGGTCTGCCGTGAGCCCAACTTGCAGCTGTGAACACAGCTGGACCGTGCCTCTTTCTTCCCTTCACCTAGAGTTCTTGCTTTTAGACAAAGCAGGCCTACTTTAATGCTTTGCTGGTGAAAAGTTACATTTTAAAAGTGGATATAAGCTAAAGACAGCTATTAGACTGACTTATTTATTCGATCGACTTGAGGATTTAGTGCTAAATTGCAGATAGCATTTCCAGATCCTTTGGAAATAACATCAGGAAACTAGAGAGATGGAGGATTAACGCCCACTCACTGACAATCATACGTGGTGTGACTCAAAGGCAGGATGTCTATGTAGAGGCTCTGGATGATGGTGATGAGGTGAAATGGTATCAGATCAAACACATTTTCTATTTCTGCTGTTATTATCGACAAGTCATATGTGCCACTTTGGTGCATTCATGTTATTCTTCTGAAGATGACAAAAAGCAGTACTATTAGCTAAACGGTATCTGGCATAGAAAATGACCCAACACTGTTGGCTCAGTTGGTGGCATGGAAAATGACCTGTCTCATTGTGCTCATCCACATTTTTAAAGGTGTGATCCAGTTGGAGTTACAGACTGAAGGTTATTTACAATTGTATGCTGCCAGAAAGACTCTCCTGTTGGCTGAAAGTATTCACACACTAAACATACTTAACAGCTTGTGTGAGGCATTTCTCGCATTTTTTTTCCCGTGAGAGCTGACGCAGTTCCACCGGTGCCTCACAAGAGCGTCTCTGTTCAGGGTCTCTGAGAGAAGTTAGGCTTCGCTAGGCTCCAGGCAAGCATGAATGTGGGCATTTAAAAAAATCTCCTGTGTATGGACTGGGCCTTAATTAAAACCCCATGTTTCAGCACACAGGGGGGTTGCAGCAGCATGCCACTGGTGAAGATCATATGCTATAAACAAACAAACCCAACAAAAAAAAACACTTCTCTCTCTAAGCTAAGGGTATGCTAATCACACAGTGAGGGATAGAAACATGCTCACAAACAAATTTCGTTTCTGCTCTTCCCATTAGAGTTCTAGAAGATTCCACTTTCCAGAATTCACAGAAAACAGCTGCAGCTGTGTGTGTGTGTGTGTGTGTGTGTGTGTGTGTGTGTGTGTGTGTGTGCGCGCGCACCTCCTAAGCTGCATTCTGATACAGTATTAATGGATTTAGGACAGGAAGGGGCCTTGAAAAGGCTAAACAAGACTGCTATTCAGTCTCTGATTGGGCTGTTACTCTAATAGCACAGTGAAAGTTTGGCAGAGATCTTAAGTGCAGAAATACACATGGCATGTCAATAACTGTGACGGACTAATAATAAAAATTGTTAATGATCAGTCAGCAAGCTTCTCATATGTTCAAGCTTCACGTATGCCAAGATATTGGTGCATCACTGGTGGTTATCAGCATAAATCTTCGGAGAAAGCCATGCACATGGATTAAATTACATTGCATGCCAACATGCCACAGTTGCCTGTTGATAGATATTGGTTTCAAAGTGTTCATGATTTCAGCTTGGGCTTCAAGCTCACCACTGACTTGTCAGACTTTTTTCCATTCAAAATCCTGTCTTGACATATTGCACACCTTAAAACCTTGATATGGATATGAGGGTGAAGGAGCAATCCCATAGTAAGCACAGATACAAGCGTAAAGGTCTACTTGCGAACACCTTACATTTAGTTCTTTGAAAATCCAATGATTGATTAGTTTGTTTTCAAAAGTGCAGTCATGTGTTTATCAACAGACATGCTCAGGCTATTAATTATAGCAGACACTATAACAGTAGAGTGGATGGTGTCAAAACATGGCAACCACAGAAAAACAAAAACTGAAATGAAGACTAAAAAAAAAAGTCAAGTAGTAGACCAAAAGTAAAAGATGGAATCTGAAAAGCAGGTACCTGTGATTCAACCTTGTAACCATAGTTCAAGTGTCAGCAGAAGACCCTGCAGAAGTTCCAACTATTTGAACATCTCAAGAACATGATAATGGTAAACATTACAAGAGTGCAGCTAGAATAAGGACAAGCTTTCTACTGAAGGAGTCACTAAAATATTCTCCCTTCCCTTAACTATATTTTTCAACATGCAGCTAGACTCGAAAGTTATGGAGCTAGGGGCCCCTTTAACGTTAAACCCCCCTTAGCGCAGATTTATTATTTGAACATAATCCAACTATTTAAATATTAGGCTCATGATTTAAATGCATACAGTAATATTCTGGCAAATTATCGATGCTATAAATCTTTTACTGCAGAACACGCTAGAGCCAAACTGACATTATTCAAAGGTCAACTTGTTTTTTTGGATGTTGAATTTTTCATTACACCCATTCAATTCAAGGGACCAGTTCAAAACGGGCTAAACAGGCATAATAATCAAGGACTCAAAAATAAATATAGTTTAGTTTATAGTTCATTATCAAAGCTATATATCTTTGAGATATAACTTTGATAATGGAGGATTGTGATTTACTTATCCAAAAGAAAAAATAAGATGACTACAGTGGTTCTCGTTCATATAGAAACAGAGATGCTAGACAGTCAAAGATAACAGGATGTTAGATAACAAGATAACAGGATGCTCACTACACTTCATAAGTTTGCAGTAAGCTATGCTAATAATGTACAGGATCTAGATAATGCAGCAGAGGAGTAGGCAACATCTGCACTTTTATGTATAATAAATACCTTTGACCTCGGATAATTTTTTTCAATATTTGTATGGAGCACGTAAAATTGATTATGATGGGTTACCACTTCCCATCCACATGAGACACCTGATGAATCTCCTGTGTCTGCTTTAATTAAGGTGGCGACTCACTGAAACAAAGCCAATGTGGAATAAATAATGTCGATGTACCATCACCGAAGCCAAAGACAATATCTGCTTCCTCTATTAAGGTTAAAAAAAGTTTGAAAATGCAGTGCAAGAGAATTAAGCTTGGAGAATACATAAATCAACACTGGGGGGGGAAAAAAAAAAACAGCAAAGTGCAATAAGTGCAATAAGTATTTCCCTAATAAGCTATGGAACATGAACACAAGAGGAAAAATAGATTGTCTGCTAATGAAATTAGAAAGGATGATCAGTGAGCACTGGTCATGGGTTACTTCCCCCATCCATTTTGGTAATGAGGCAGTCACAAGCTTAGACATGAGCAGTGATTCATGAGCTTACCTAAAACTAATCTCAATCTTGGAGTAATGCAGTCTGTATGGAAGTTCATCATACAAGTCACTGTGGGATTGGAGGAAATGGAACGAAATTAAAAGGAGTGTGGTCACAATATAATAATCCTGCAGGTACGTCCTTCGTGATGGCAACAATTTGTCTGCCGAATCAGTTTTAAAGAAGCACACTAAAGCGCTTCATTTCTGACCAACAGTGTCTTTCATGGGGCATTTTCAGTTCCAGGATGGTGGACAGACACAATACCCTAAGATTTACAGCCAATTCACAAGTCCCACCTTCTGCAGTAAGCCAGCAGCATGTGTTGGCAATTTGCAGGCAGTTGATGTTGATTAGTGTGGGCATGACATCTCTGGACCTCAGCTGTTGCTGTGTATAAGGGGACACATCCCCCCCAATTAGCTGTAGCATGTTACCAGATCAGGATTTACAAGACCTCCAGAAACACCTAGCACTAGGACTTCTTTTATTAAAAAAAAAAAAAAAAAAAAAAAAAAAGAGGAAACATTCCCTAAATGTGCAATTGTATTATCACATTACAGGTAAAAAATAAAAAGAATGAATAGCCCTTCCTAAGTTGCAGGACTGTTCTAACCCAAGAATTCTGAAATTATATTATATTCATTAGGCTTTAAAAATCAAAGCCAGGTTGTAATGCAGAGAAGACCCTTGAATTCAATTAACGTTGTTGTTGAAGTAAACAAATCAAGTTGTAACTACTTATGATGTTTGTGCGACTTAGTAGAGGTGAAAAAAGAGAGCTCGCTAGGGAATAAATGGTTTAATAGGAGTAAATAAGATATTAAGAGAATATTTTCCCCCTTTTTTCCTCTGGCTTGTTTGATTTATATAAAAAAAATTATATTAATATTTCAGTCACAAACCTTAAATGAAAAGATTCCAGTGCCTTATTTAATATATCTCACTACCACCCTAAATTTTAATATTTTGTTATACAGTATTGGCTCTGTCCCCCACCCCAACTATCAGTTAATTCACTGCATAACAAAGTCACAAATCACACGCAAACTAAGGCTTGGTTAAAAAAAACCCTGGTAAATGGATTGGGATTTGAGTTTATTGTATAATACATACTGCATGGGAGATGAGCAGTCATACTGAAGTGCGTGCCCAACTCCCATCGCGATAACCTCACATTTAGTCATTCGCAACTTGTGTGTTCCTCCCACTGGCCTTATTTTTTTTTCCTGCTGATTTTGGATGATAAAGTGCTTATAATGACTTAATGACTTAATATATTTTAAAATATATTGAATAATGATATATAATGATTTAACTGCATGTGACATTTAGACTGAAGCCTGACTTTTGACTAGAGCTACAACAACTAATCGATAAAATGGATAATAGTCGATTATGAAAATCGTGGTCAACGAATCTCATTATGGATTAGTTAGTCTTCGCACGGCACGGGGGAGACTTACTCATTACGTTACTTCTGTTCCGAAAACATGTAAAATAATAAACAAAAGTAAAATAATATGTCTAAAGAGAGTGAGGAACAGAAACCACAAGGTCCAGTGAAAGTGAGATTTTATTAGTAATTTACGACTGTAGTTTAATTCAGTGCTTTTTGTGCCTCCATAAAAATAATGCTATCTATCTCTCTCTTTCTCTCTCTCTATCTATATATAAATAATTTATCTTATTTAGTTAGTTTATATTTATATTATATATAAGTACTTATGCATTATTTTTTACGGATTCACAAAAAGCACCGAATTAAACTACAGTCCATAATTAATAATATATATTCTGGGGTGTGTGTGTGTGTGTGTGTGTATTGGGTTCTTTTCTGTTTTGGACAAACAGTTGTGTAAAGTTTTAGTCTGACTTTATATTTGTAACACTCAATTTGTGGATTTAATTTTAAATAAACAACAAAAAAAGGCGCTGAAGTTTGCCCCGCCCCATCCGATTAACCGGAAAAAAAATAATCGGCCAACCAATCGATTATGAAAATAATCATTAGTTGCAGCCCTACTTTTGACCAAATGAGTGCATTACGGAGCTCTCTGTTTTCTATTCAGCGGTTTGCGTAAGCTTGTGTACTAGTAGCTAAGATCATGCGAAGCTTCTTTAGTGCTGCACATCAAACGGCACCGCTGTCTCCCACTGGGGCCCCACTTAGCTCTGAAGTAGACCCAATCCCAGTTGGCCTACTCTTCTTTTTAAATAATTTCCTCTTCGGATAACAGTTTGAGAACACCATCCCAGTCCATTGGGATCAGACTAAACAAAGTTACATACCGTGAAATGTTCCAAAAATGGCACCCTGCTACCCCAGACTCCATTTCAACACACTTTATGCTTTCAAAGAAATTCATCAATTCAAAAGAAAGTAGAAGAAAACAATTTTCCTTTTCCTGCTGAAATATTTACCATTTTGGGATCTAGTTCCCAATCTCTCATTTTGCTGAGCAAGTCACTTGGGTTAAGTACCCCCTTCTCTCTGAACAAGCCCTGTTCTTTCTCTAGTTCTTAAATCTCCACTGATTGACAGATAGCATGAAGGTCAAACTCGAAGAACAGAGTCTCCATAGAAGAATGCGGAGAATGACCCTAACCAAAGCTTTGGACAGAGAGACTATCTGTGAATTCAGACAGGTCTGGCACACGGGTCTACATGTTTGACCCGTCACTGCAGATAACTGATTTGGTTGACCGTCTGGAGATGGAACTATGAAGCTCACTTCCAACAAAACTTGATTTCTGTTCATTTAACCCCATAGTTCATTATGGATTGTGTGCTTTAGCATTTGTGGTTTGTCCTAGTCGTTTATATAAGCAGGATTTAGCAAGAAATAAAACAGCAAACAATTCAAATTCAACACAGGCCCTACCAGCAGGCTGACCATGAGGTCTCGCATCATAGTGCATATTTCAACACTGCAATGTGATATTTATATCCGTAAGTTGCCTACTTTCCAACATGCCATGCAGCTTTTAACATCAAAAATTGACAGTAGGGTAGTCACCTCATTTCGTTCTTCAAATCAATTAGTTTTAATACAAAAACTATCAAATAATACACTATTATATCTCTGTTACTAAGCTGTTAACGTCACAATAACATTTCTGAAATGCAATGCCGTGTGTCACATGAGAAGCAATTCTTTTTATAGTATGTCCAGTGTAGAGATTCAAGTATCAAGATGGTAAAAAGCAGCTACAAACACAGCACCACCTATATCTCGTATGATTTTTTTTATTTTTTATAATAAAATAGCAACTTTATCCAAATAACTTCTATTACACTATGGCTATTTTTAATTTTGCTATTCAAGCAACATAGGTTTAACAAAAAGGCTTCTGGAAAATGCCTGGGTATGTGTCTGAATAAATTATAATGTTAGCAAAAACTGTTTTGGCTTAATAAAAATATTTAAACGGTAGTCTCTTCAGCCTTACAACCTTGAACTGAGGCTCTGCAAAATGGTGGCTTGCACTCTACCATAGAGCAGGTTGGCTGGAGTTAAGTTGGCACTGAGCAGGCATCTCTCCTGGCTGTAGGTGGTCCATTGTGCTGATGACTAACGTCGGTCATTGAGGTAACACCAGACCACACAACCTGCCGTATGCAGCCGAGCTTGGCGTTGAGCAGGCGGTTCAGAACTGAACCTGATATGCTTAGATTAGCTCAGCAGAAGGAGACCGGACACTAACAGGAAAACCCATAACCACTTGGGGGAAAAAATGCAAGTAAGTAAGAAAGTAACTGAATCTAGAGAATAAAATAAAATTCACGCTTTATATATAGGGACATCTGAATTGAAATGTTGGGCTTTGGCTGTAGGTCTACATTTTTTTAGTCAAATACTCCTTACTGTTGTATTCTGGCTAACATTAACTAGCTCTTATTTTGTCATGGGTTTTTAGGCTCTGACGGTGCATTTACAGTTGGTGATTAAACATCAGTAAGTCATTTGCAATTTGCCCGCCTATTACTCGCTTTCATGGGCAGCATGGTGGCGCATCGCATAGCTTTGACTTGCAGTTCCAGGATCTCCAGTTTGATCGTGAGTTCAGGTTTCCTCTATGTTCAGCTCCCAAAATCCTGTCAGCAGGTGGGGATTGGATATACAGTACTAAATTGTCTGAATGAGTGTGAATGTGTGCGCATGGTGCCCTGTGAGGGACCCAGTGCTTCCGGGATCGAGCCAGTGCGACTCTCACCATGATAAAGCAATTACTTGAAGATGAATGAATTTCTCCCTTTTTATAAGCTAAACATTGTTTTGGACATTAACATACCTTAAATACTTGCCACCTGTTTGTGTTTTGCTTCTTTGGGATTGATATGTCAAAAACAACGTACACAGCTCTGTCTCCCTTCCTAAACCAACAACTCGCCTACTTTCTATGGCCTCCTCACATTTACTGACATTTCCACACCATTAGAAGAGCAGCTAAGCACCATTTTAAAACAGTCCAACCCATTTATATTTAAAAGCTACTAATTTTAAACTCTTGAGGTCAAGTTACTCTAGTAGTATGGAATATATGTATACTTTGAACGAAATGAATCGGGCACCATCTGTACAACTGGAGACGCCAGTTCTTCACAACACCCTCACTTCACTTATACACCACTGGAGTGGGTGATGCAATAAAAAAAAAGCATATCACAACACATTGTTACACAATATGCATCATGATCTATAGGTTTGCTAAGAAACTTCAAGCAAAACAGTATTGTTGCATTTGAAAAGCACAATTTTTATGAGTTTAATCTACAAGTCTACAATACTGAAAAGTTCAGAATTTCTGTCAAATGTTTAACATTTGACAATTCTGAAGATTCACTACAAACATTTAAACACCAAATCAGCTCTCTCAATATACATGACATCACAGAAAAGTGTATTGTGACATAATTTCTCCTATTTTATATTATATTGTCATACTGACCACTACTATACCAAAACGCTTTCATGAAAGGCATCATGGGGTTATAGAGAAAAGTCTTCCATAATAAAATGAACAAAACTATCATCATATCTTTACATCAACAAAATGATCCCTAGTCAGAGGCATAGTCCTAATCAAGTTTTATATACACTGAACAAATCATTATCTACATTTTTAGACTTTAAGCAGCTTGTTAATTTGCACCGTCAGAGCCGGGGAATATTTTGTCTCATTAGTCACATGTCTATGCCTCAGAAAGACCCACTGATAAGCATATGAGCAATTGTGTGTGTCTATGTGCAATCTGTTACAACCATCTTTCATTAATAAACTCCCAAAAGATGCATGCTGTTGTAATTTCTTAGCTGCTTCATTGCATCCTTTGTGCCAAAGGCCTGCCATGGTGCCTCTAACTCACTCCCTTACTCCCTCCTTTTCCTCTTTTCTCTCTCATCCTCCCTTGTTCTCCCTCTGCCTTGAGTTGCTCTTGGTAATCAATTAGCTACAAGTCTGTAGAATGAATGGGACCAAGAGGGAGAAGTATATTTAAAAAGACTACAAAAAGCAACACTGAAGGGTGATGAAGTTAGGAAAGAACACTGTAACAAGCCAGCTATAAATGAGTGTGTGCTATGCAAGCACTTGTGCATGTGTGACGAGAACAGATTAGAAAAATGATGAGAGCGCTTATATAAGCAACGGTGTCTATGTAAAATGTATACAGTATATTATATTACTGTATGATGATTTGATTCATCACAATAAGAGTAAGAATAAAAATGACAAGGTGACCTGTGCAGGTCTGTTCATATACGTAGGTCTGTATAGCTTTGTCAGAGGATACCCAGTCACCCGTGAATGTTAAATGTAACCTTGCTTTCACAGGAACAGCAAGAGGAGGAGTTGAGGAGGAGCGTGTGGTTTTGGAGCCACACTTATGACAACTACACAAAATAAACTCAAACTCATATGGGCATTCGACTTATGTAGAGACCATACAGAATCTGTTGCAGCTAAACTGCTATGCCTACATCTTAGGCCTGCACAATTCTTGATGAAATAGGAATCACAAACATTGAAATAGAAATGAGATCTCTATTCGCAATAATGACTCTTTGACCAATATTGTGTTGAACAAAATAAAATAATTATATTATAGAATATTTATTATATAAATTTGATATATATAAAACTGTTACAGTAACGTAGCAGAGCATTGTAGTTACATTTTCCTAGTAGATGTTTGTGAAGAACGTCATGGTTGTCATGGTGAATTTCCTGAATTCCTAATGACATTACAGTGCAGTGTGTCATCCCAGCGTTTAAGGAAACCAGCAATATTAAAGACTGGTTAAATATAACATGGCATTGGTCATGATGTTTAAGTCCTTCTGCAGAGAGCAACTCGTAAGCTTAAGTGCTCTAAGCATAATTGGGAGAAGTAAGTGAAAATTTAATATCCAGTACATAATATTAAAAGCTTGTTTTAAAATGTATTCATTTTTCACCACACATGGGTGTTTGGGTCATTTAAAAGTTTGCTCACAGCTTTCCAGTGTTGTTTCTCCCCCTTTACTTCTGTAGACTCGCCACACGTCAGGTGCGTGCATGAAGTTATGCGGTCCGTGGCCACAGCAAACAAAGGCACGGTGGCTGCCCGAGTGCAATTACTACAGAATCGACATTATTCTGTAATCAAACTGCATTGAGAAACAAAACAAGATTACAACATTAACATGATTTTTTGGGGGAGCCCTAATACACCTGAAATGCTTTAGCTCATGAAATCTAATGGCCTATTTTTGGATTTTGAAGTGAAGACTACAATATGTATAAACATTTTAGATCAGAAATTGCAATTTCTCAATGATGCCATGAATCCATAATTTACATGCACTTCTGTTATAAAGAAAAATATAATGTACATGTGTGATCCAGTTCTATTCATCAGCCACAACACGTAATCGTAATTGTAAGTAATGCAAAAGTAATTGACTTTGAAGTGTCACCTGTTATTGGTAGTGGATCGTCAGTTGGAAACATAGTACACACTATAAGCTGAGTTATATTGGAACATACTTTTACATGAACTTACTGTATATAATGCCATTGTAATAATCAAGGGATCTGCAGTTAATTTGTAATTATTTCTTCAGACTTAATATTTAGTAAGGCTCCTTTTCCTTTAGACTTCAGGCTAAGATGACGTATATGCCAGAGCAGAATACATTCTTTCCTATGGGAGTCATAGCTCATTAATCTTAGAAACAGCATTCAGAGGTTGAGTGAGGGAGGGAGAGAGAAGGACCTGAGAGAGAAATGTCAAAAGCTAAAAACTCAAGTGAAACAGAAGGGGGGGAAGGCATCTTTTTAAAAAGAAGCTGTAATGAAGATGCTCAGCCCCTCGCTGGTTGGGCAGAAGTCTGGAGTCAGAAGTCTGGATCCCTGAAGGTCATAAATCATGTCATCTAAATCACAGAGTGCATGTCTCTGCTAGTTTGCAGTCTGACAGCTAGAGCCAGATTAGGTCCAACATGTGCCCTGAATGAAACCTCGGCACACTTGCTCCTTAACAAGCGGAGCTACTCCCCACGCCAGTCTGTGGCTTTCTATCTAATTTGTTCTCTGATGAATGAGCTTGTTAGACCACAAAGCAGAAAAGTTTCCAGTAATTGCAGTTGTACAGTTTGGATTTACTTGCCGTCACAGAGGTATTTCTGGGCTTTGGTGATCTAATTCTGTGAAAATATATGGGCATGTGGATTATATGTTCGACGGAAAAGGCTCTTGGGGATGTAAGAAATGGAGGTTGCCACAGAGTGACACAATTGAGTCCAAGTTTTGGATTTGAGGAACTGTTAGGAAAATATCACCTTCTAAGCTTGATCCAGATGTGAATTTGAGAGTCAATGAGAGGCATTTTGCTTCACCCCTGCATGAAGGATGACAGATTTCTGACTCGAGGACTGTAAATCTTTTTCTGGCTTCACTTAGCCCAAATAAAAACCTCAAATCAGGACCAAAGATTAGCGCCCAAATCCACAGCCCTCATCTTAGACAGTTTGACAGAGATAGGGAGTATTTTGCCTCATTAGCCACAAGTCTATGCCCCAGCATGTGTATCTTTTTACAATCTGTTACAAATGTCGGTTATAAGTAAACTCCCTAAAAATGCAAACTGTTGTAATTTTTTTTTTTTTTTGCTTTACCGTGAAATAGGGCCTCAAATCGATTAAGCCCAGTATGAAATTAAGCAAAAGCATAATACCAATATTTCCAAATAAATTACTATGTATACAAATGTTTCATTATTACTATAAATCATAAAGACAGCTCATCACTCACACGATTTCCACGTGGAAATGCCTCCTACTCCATTACATTACACGATGACCGGAGTGCTTTTAAATCCTGTGTGAAATTAAACTGCCATTTCACACTCGGGCTCAGTGTACTTCACATGATAGACTGGTGAACCTTGCTGACCCTTAGCTGCATTATGGTCTTCTGGAGAGATGAGTCATCACAATGCTTATAAGAGTTGTCTGACTGGCTCACATTGAGTAACCGGCCATTCATCCATCCATCCATCCACACACACACACAAAGAGTGACAGTTGGAACATGCAACATTCTTTTTCACACTCATAAGCGTGTCCACGATGAGGAGTTATGGCCAGGTGCTTGCACAAATGCTTAAGCTCTATTTAGATGGGAAATGTTCTTCAAACATAATGTTGCACAGGCATATCTGAAATAATTATGACTGATTCACAGGGGATAGGGGAGAGAAGAATATGTCCTTATGGCACATGTGCCACATACAGCATATACTATAATTAATACAACCTGATTGTTTAGACCTTTATTACAACTGCTTGCTGTATGGGTTGTGGCTGTACTTGAATATTAGTAGATTACATGCCCATAACATAAGGCTACACCTGTCCTAGGAACTCTCGGTCTTTTAGACATGGTGTTTTTTTTAAATCAGTGTTTCAACTCAGTCAACACTTGGTTTCAGTGGCAGACAACAGACAGTAGTGCTTCCTGGAGTCTCTGTATAGCTCTATACACAGGATATGATGGAATGTTTAGTAACATGTCAATTGATGGGACTAAAATGGTGGTGAAATAGCATATCCCACCTCCCCATGTAAAACAAATCCAGTCCAATAGGGCTTAAGATACAGTACACAGAGCTGTCGGTAAAAGTATGAGCCTCTAGCACTGACTTTCCAAAGTGTGCATTATAAGTGAACAAATATGAAGAACCCATATTATGGTAAAATATGCCATATTAAAATAGAAGCTTGATATCCATGCTCAGAAAACCATGTGACAAGGAAATCGTCTGCTGAATTGGCTGCAAAATTAAGCTATGTAAATAAACCAAACACCACCTATAGACCTACCACAACACTGATGTTATGGGCAAACTAAATCTGAAACAACAAGATCATATATGGCAATGTTATTCTTACATCAAGAAGCAGGGAATTCCATTTTCAAGCACTTCAGCAAAACATTTGTGTTTGATCAGCAAGATCACAGTCTAAAGAAGGTTTTTGTGTGTGCGGGTATAAAAAGACTATCTTAGAGAGGCAGAGTCTCTCAGAAGTAAAGATGGGATGGAATCTGGATGGAAGTAGATGTTGCTCTAAAACCTGTATATACCTTTCAGCATTGATGGTGCCTTTCCAGATGTGCAAGCTGCCCATTTCACTAATGCACCACCATACTATCACAGATGCAGGCTTTTGAACTGAGTGCTGATTAAAAAAACCTGATGTTCTCCCTATTTGGTCCTCTTTATTTTAGAAGACACGGCATCCATGGTTTCCAAAAAGAATTTCAAATTTCGATTCATCTGACCACAGAACAGTTTTCCAGTTTACCTCAGTCCATTTTAAATGAGCATTGGCCCAGAGAAGATGGCGGCGTTTCTGGATCCTGTTCACATATGGCTTCTTCTTTGCATGATAGAGCTTTATCCAGCATTAGTGGATGGCACGGCGAACTGTGTTCACAGAGAATGAGTTCTGGAGGTGTTTCTGAGACCATGCAGCGATTTCCATTACAGAATCAGGCCTATTTTTAATGCAGTGCAGCCTGAAGGCCGAAGATCATGGGCGTGCAATATTGATTTTCACCCTTGTCCCTTGTGCACAGAGATTTCTCCAGATTCTCTGAATATTTTGATGATATTATGTACTGTAGATGATGAGATGTTCATAGTCTTCACAATTTTACGTTGAGGAACATTCTTCTGAAATTGTTCCACAAATTGTAGATGCAGTTTTTCACCTATTGGTGAACCTCAGCCCATCGTTACTTCTGAAGGACTCTGGGTATAAAAAGAGTATCTTGGAGCGGCAATCAACCTCCAGCTGTTTCCTTTTAGTAACACTTACTTTTCCAGCCTTTGTTGCTCCGTCCCAACCTTTTGAGACGTGTTGCTGACCTCAAATTCAAAATTACCTTATTTTTTCTTAAAATGGTACATTTCCTCAATTGAAACATTTGATATGTTTTCTATGTTTTACTGTGAGTAGGGCTGCAACAACTAATTGATAAAAATCTATAATAACCGATAATTAAAATAATCTGGAACGGATTTCATCATGGATGAGTCGGGTCTGTGACGACACTGTGGATAACCCCAGTCAGTGACGTCACTTCACCGTGGTGAAAAACGCATTTCTAGGAGTAACGCACACCTGAGAGACAGCGAGGTCACAGAGTGAGCTTCTGAGGGAAAAGTGCACGATCCAGGTCGTACAAAACGGGAGAATGTTTTATATTAAGCGCTTCAAACAAACTGGTGAGTGCATTAACGCGGCTCGTCGTGTCGGACGGTTTAATGTGTTCCACACGCGTTTTCTTCAGCACAGGAATGACACTTTTACCTTTAGATCCTTATCTGTAAACAATAGACGTTCACACCAGCATTTCCGTTTAACATAAAGTCTCGTCCTGAGAGCGCGCGCGTCTCCGTTAAACTTCACTGAACGAGCGCGAGTCCGCACATACGCGCCAATCGAACACCGCGCAATAGAAAGGAAGCACAATAACTCTGACTAAAATATTCATTCTGATCAAATCTGTTGCTTGATGCTATATTTAGCGATATACATAGAAACTAAAGTAATTGTGTTTTTTTATGAGAGCGGTAACTGTAATTCCCTCAAATGAGTGAACGAGTGAACGCGTGTGTTACTGCAGAACATTCAACCTCTCACCAGTTAACACTTAGTTTGTGATTTTGCTTTTCTTCTTTAGCATTTTTAAGAGACCAATTTAAATTCTGCTTTAAAGCTTGTGGACAATCGGTTGTTTTACGTTTTCAATATAATGTTATCCATCCATCTTCTACTGCTTACTCCTTTTCACGGTCACGGGGAAACCTGGAGTCTATCCCAGGGAGCATCGGGCACAAGGCGGGGTACACCCTGGACAGGGTGCCAATCCATCGCAGAGCACAATATAATGTTAATATTTTTTAAAATCCTTTGCACAACGTATAGCATAACCCACATAGATGCATTTAATACCTTTTTCATTGCCTTCAATTTGCAAGAACTTTTTTTTTAAATACAGAAAAAATGTTGGCCTTTTATTCTAATTAATCGAAGAAATAATCGTCAGATTAATCTACTATCAAAATAATCTTTAGTTGCAGCCCTAATTGTGAATAACATACATAAGTTTATGAGATTTGCAAATAATTGCATTGTGTTTTTATTTACATTTCACAGTGTCCCAACTTTTTTGGAATTGGGGTTGTAAATGTTTGGAAAGAAACTGAGCTTCACCCAGTATTTCTCCCTTTCCCCTCCCCCCAACTTTTGCATATCTTCAGAATGTAGCCAAACACGTGGTTCTCATTTTCTGAGCTTAACACAAGTGATAATGCTTGAAAATATTATTTCATGTATGGCTTTCAACCACTCTGAGAACCAAACAGGAAACTGAAGTGAAATCAAATGAGGGCAGATTAAATGAGGGCACACATGTACTTCCACTTATCTACATCATACAGGCTCGTTGTACTGGCCTGCAACATGCACATGACCTTTTTGATCCCTTGGGGCTAAATAAAGACTATTTTTCACATGCCTCAAAGCATGTTCATCTACACACGTGCTTGCTAGACTGGGTTCTTAGTTAGGATATTTACAAATGTTCACACATTAGCAACTTTGAACCTTCAGAAGACCTCAAATTCCTCACATACTAAATCAAAACCAGCATGCTCCCACAAAATCAGAATGCATATACATCTACAAGCACCAATTTCTTTGAAAAACTGCAAACAGTTACACGTAAAAGTTTGAAATGAACAATTGTAATATGCTATTTTGTACATTATACCATAGTCTGTTTGAAATATTATATATATATACAAATTATATATATATATATATATATATATATATATATATATATATATATATATATATATATATATATATATATATATATATATATACACACACACACACACACACATTGCCACCCTATATACCACAAGTAGTTCTGGTCAGTTTAATCCCGGTTCTAAATTAATGCGCTGCCTATAAACAACTGTAACCATAGTAACATACAGTTAAACTCCCAGCTTCATTAGTAGGGACACAGCACAGATGCAGGAAATTCTCACATGTATTCTCTCTTGCTCTCTCTCTAATAACCGTTTATTATAATTCATTCAAATATATAATCTTCTCACACTACTTTATCTCTTTAAACACACATGTTTGAACTGCAAACATCAAAGACAGTTTTAACTCGTCAATGCTGGCGAGTGACCATGGTATAAGTGGGATAATGTATGGCTAGGTGTGCGTTACAGGATTTTAATGAACTCTACATCTGGTGGTTCTTAGCCACCAAGTCATGCATTAGAATTGTGTATCGCCCACACCTACTCATGGTATAGCATTTCAAGAACTTTATTTAAATATAATGAAAATGCACTTGCTTGAATAAATTAAAGTTGGAGCACTTACCTTACCACATGCTAAATTACTGCACTCATTATTTCACAATTATAATCCGTCAGTAGAGGGTATTGGGGTAGTTACAGGATCCTGAATTGAATTCATTACTAGTGTTCTTAAATATATTAAGCGTTTATGGACAATGTAAACACACTCCACTTTTAAACCATGCAGGCTTGTACTCACGCATACAACCATTTAAGAAATTGGTAGTGTGCTGTATATTCTTCAACCTGCCTAATGTGAGGCTAAATACACACAGTTAAGCTGCACATCATAATCATCAGGATTCTCCAAGTACATGAAACCAATGGTGTGGTGATGTTGCAAGAGGATGACTGCAAGAAACTACCAAAAAAAAAAACCCCAAAAAAACTCTTTACGCAAGAGCAGCTCTGTCTGGGAACTGTTTAGGCAACTAGCATGTCTTAACACAGAAAAGAGCAGCTGTTACCCTGATATAGCAGTGAAGTGGAGGGGACAGCTAAGTTCAGCATTTCTATGCTTATGCCCTCTCTAGCTCTCTTCTCACACAAACCAAACCAGAGAAGACCCATCGTTTCTTTCAAATTTCTCGACAAATCATTCAACATGAAAACAGATTGATATTAGCACAACAAAGTATTATGCAAGATTATGTCACTGGACAAATCACAAGAAACTACGGTCCAGCACATGTCCCATTGTGCTCAGTTCATTTCATAAAAAGGGATTTCATTACTATTCAAGACATGTGCTCTACTCACAGCTTAGATACATTTTATGATAAGCTAAACGTCATTTAGGCATCTGTTAAGTGAAATTCTTTCACTCACACATTACGTTCACTTCTCCCAAGATAACTTGCCTAGACAGAATGAGGTTAGATGAAGACACATCACAGAAAAGCAACAATGATCCCTTACATAAATCTAAATGATGCATCGAATGTTACCCATTGCAAATCAAAGAGAGGAGGATAGCTGTTCAGAGAGAGCCGAGTTTCCTCTAGTCCACAAAGGAACGCTTGTCAGGCTGCCAGTACAGTCCGAAACTTGATGCCTGGCTGCAGATGTGCTGTGGTTTATTTAACATCACCTACCTTGTCTGACAGAACTTGCACTAAAGCCACCCCTGCTGTACCCGACCCCTTCCACACACACCCCACTGAGATAAATGACCATCTCCTCTGGCCTGATCCGTTTCATCTCCAGCCTTGTATTTCCGCCACCTCTCCGCAGATTAAGTCGACCATCTATGAATGAGTCGAGCTCCACAATGGGCAGTTGTCTTCTGTTCCAGTGTGAAGCCAGACAGGTATGCTCTCAGGGCATGAAGAACACATGAACATCTCCTCCTTAAGTGCTGCTACAATACTAAGCTGGCATTCTCTTGTTATTCTGTATGCTAGTGGTTACATCTGGAATCCCTCACAACTGATGCCAAGTCAAAGAACAAACAGTCAAACAGAGCAGTTATCATTTTAACACTCTGTAATGAATTAACTATAAAAAGAACAAACAGAAAGGTGAAAATCTGAGGCGCATGTGATTTAAACATTCATAGGAGATACAGATGAACAAGTTCAGCTTATGACGTCTACAATTGCACATAACATACCATTGTACAGAATATAATCCAAGTAAGCAATGCATGTAACATGTTTTAATTTCAACTCAATTCCATTTGATTTCTATAGCACTTAAAGCAGCTTTACAGAAATCAGGATGTAGATATAGATCCTTAATGAGCAAGCTAGAGGTGACAGGAAAAAAAACAACTTAACAGTAATAGACTCAAAAGGGAACTCTTCTAAGTGACACCAAAGAAAGCTATAAATCTTTACAAAAATTATTCACAGGTTACCTGGAATTATATTTTAAAATAGAACCCATTTTTATTATTCTTTTCAGACAATAAATGAGGTTTAATCTAAAACCATAAATGTTTTTTCCTTCTGTCTGGGAAACGTTCAAGGTTCTGTGTAGAATTCAATTCTGTTCATTTCAGAAATAGGTTTCAAGTCGAATCCCTTTAGAATAACCACCCAAAAGGGCTCATGGGGACTCTTTCCTTAAAATGCAACCACTGAACCTGAACAGCTAACTGCAGGGAAAAACATCTTTATTTGTTTGACCCCATGCCACTGACTCTGGATTGGATCAAGATCTCAGTGGGTGCTCGCTGGAAGGCCTGGGAGTTACTTTCATTGACTCATGCAGCCTTAAATGCCAGTTTCTTCTACCAGTTTGTGCTTTAGAGTCACTGGTTTTGGAGGCAGAATAAATTGAGAGCCCGGGTTTTTTGTTGTTGTTGTTGTTTAATGTTTCTGTAATGCCTCCTACTGCACTTCTGTTCTATTGATGGCCAATTCCAAAGGATGGCCTAAATCCTGATCCAGACCAAAAATGCATCCAGGCTCACTCACCTTATAGCCTACATCAGGCTACCACATTCTCCTGTTTAAGCAGGAAGTCCAGAATCAAACAGAGATGATGAATGTGAAAGGCACTACATCTCTCTCTGGGGGTCAGGGGCAGGACACGAAGGAGTCAGCGGCAAACAGAGTTAGCTTAGGAACATTGTTTTCTATTTTCACACATCTGCATGAGAACGGCACACAGCAGCTGCTGGTTCCACTTTGTTTGGACAATGAAGGACTGCTTATTTAAAAGACTGCTGAAGGAAACACTACAGAATGGGGGTGAAGGCATTTGTAAAGCAGACATTTGGTATTAAGAGGTGTCAGAGGCAGAAGTCCAAAAAGGCTCTAATGATCAAACTCAAATTTTGTTTTCAGTGGTCACATAATGAATAAACAAAGTCTTCCCCACTCCCCACACACTGGATTAAAACAATACGCCCCATTAGATAAAGTACTTAATAATCTGAAGGCTGTTGTTATCAATGATGTACTCCAAATATGTGTACTGTATCCATAAATGTGAATATAAAACAAATAAGCCATGTACTGAGATCATTATAAATTGATCCACAGATTCTCTGATTCAAGTATGTGCTTTCATCAGAGCAGGTCTGTGATTGCAGACACAGAGCTTTACATAGTACAGTTGATAGCAGGAAGAAAAATAAATGCTTAGACTCGTATGTCAGTGATTTACGAGAGGAAATGTTACTGCAAGGGCTGCCGCTCGCATGCAGAGTGACTTTATTGTTAGATCGTGAAAGAACCATTGAAATACAGCACAAACGTTACTCAAATTACAGCATGGTCATTTCAATCTGAGCATTTACAAGGGCAGCAGTAACTCTGGCTTGACTTGGAGAAGGGAAAAATAGTAACAATGGGCTTCAAGTTTTAAAATAGGAATGTTATCTTCATGCCTCAGGATAAAATGACAAGAGATGTCATTTACATCCCTGTTCATACCATATTTGGAAATCATGAATAACTGTAACAGGCATTTTAATAGATATAATACATGCAAGGCTGTGCTGTTAGAACATGAGAACCATTGACTGGAACTGTAAAAGATGTCAAATCAAATAAATAAATAAATAAATAAATAAATAAATGATGTGTGTATATGGAAGAAGGGCTGACTGGTCAGCAGCAGTTCTCAGGACATGACCTCAGTAACAAAGTGAGCTGAAAAATTCATCATGGACCCCCTACACACCGAGTGAACTCTATTTCAGAAACTCCTCTCAAGCAAAAACTATCAGAATCAGGACCACAAAACATCCAAGCATTTTCTACAACTACAGTCACTCTACCCAACAAGCCATCTACAACTATCAACAGAAACTGGCCTTCCCCTTTTCCCATATAGCGTTGTATGCTGACTTATGTTAATTGGTATTAGGGCTGCAACTAACAATTATTTTCATAATAGATTAATCAGGTGTCGAAACCCAAACTTGTATTATACACACACACGATCAATAAGTATTTGTGCTTTTTTTTTTTTTTTTTTTACGGATACACAAAAAAGCACTGATAATTGATAAAGAAAATCTCCATTTCACTGCACTTTATGGTTTCTCTTACTTGCTGCTTTTAGGCATATTGTTTTCCTCATGTTTTCGTTGATCATAGTGCTTTAATTAGACATTACAGATCTTACTTGCACTACACTGTTTATCACCGCATCTACATTGTGAGTGAGGAGCAACACGGCCTTGTTACTAATAGATCGCTACCATTATAACAAGCGACAGAATTTACACTGCACGCGCGCAAATACAGCGTATAATGACAAACCTGAATTAAACTAAATCTCTTAAGCAACTTGTACCACTTTCCCCAACCCCTAGAACAGTGGAGCATTTTGGATATAAATGCGTAAAAAGGTGAACTGAAGAAATTCATTTTCGTTGACTGCGGGTATTCTGCTAAAGCTAACGGCATCACATTACATACGTTTGACGTCGTGTACCAGACTGTGAAACGGCTTATACTTCGGGTTAGTAAAAAAAAAAAGGCTAGTGTTCCAACTGAGACGATACTACCCTTATTAAATTCATATGCTAGACAGCAGACCACATAGTTCATAGTGTAAGTGTACAGTACGTCATTTGGGACAAAACTTCAGTATTTTACTCTCCGAAGCGTGTTTTTGGAAGAGACGTAACGTAATGAGTAAACGTACCCCGTGCCGCGCGCAGACCAACTAATCCATAATGAAATTCGTTGACAACGATTTTCATAATCGATTATTACCGATTTATTGATAAGTTGTTGCAGCTCTAGTTATATTCGTATCGTTCCCACGATGAATGTTTATCTTGTTCTCATTTGTGGTAGTTCTGTTCACTTCCAAATAGAAAATAAGAGAAAAGAAAAAGTGCCTTTCACTGGTGTTTAGTTCACAGAATTATCAAAAAGCGGTCACGAGTGCATGCAGCTATTTTGTATAGATAATATTTTTTCCCCAACAATTTTAGAGAAAGCATAAATGCATCGTGTTTCAAGTTTTAGGAATCCAAACAAATCTAAAACAGAAGTGCCACGCTTTTCAGGTACAAGTTCCTCATCTTTTAGCTGATGCCTGTTCTGTGTCAGAGTATTGTGGGGAGCTCAGCCGTGTGTTATTCCCCTGCATGCTCATTTTCGGTTGGGTTACAGCGCACTGTTAGTAGCTCCTTGCTCCGACCTTAATGACGTAAATCGCCTGGCACAAAGTGGCTTTTGCAACATTGGTGATCTAGACGATATAGGAATATATATAGCAATAAATTTTTCTATATTGTCCTATGATATTTATCAGCATATCGCACAGCTGTACATGGAAGGTGGGGTGGAAAGGGTGGGGGGTTGAACGTTTCTGACTGAGAGAGCAGCTGGCCAGGCAACCTGAGACTAGTTACATTTATGTTTAGGCAAACCTGGTTGATTGATTGGCAAGATAATTAGCTTTAATTGCATATGCCTATTATAACTGCCTAGACCCTCCGGGGCTGTAAATTAGCACTGTGATGCCCGTAAATACAGCAAAGCTAAGGACGCTTTTTTTTTGCTATTCCAAGCACATTTAGGCTAGGTTTAGGCCTGACTGACGGCTACATGCTAGCAGTTTCGGGAGGGCTGGATAGGGTTGACGATATTTCATGAAACAAGCATGTCCCTAATCACTCAGTGTTAATATACTGATCACGCGTCGTAACAGTGTCAGTGTAGCTTCTTGCTGCCTTGTTCTCGTTCACATTTTTCTTGGAAGACCTTCCCTTTTCCCAGCTACAGCTACATTCTACCAAATAACACAAAGCTGTCCTATCAGTCTCAGCATGTCACCTCTTCCTCATAATCAGGAACAGACGCTGAGTATGGCCCCTTTATTTCCACTAAATCTAATATCTTTAGTTAGGTGAGCCAGGCAGGACTAGATTGCCCCTCTCAGCTGGGACTCTATAGAGGACTCTTGCAAGGCATACTAGTTCCATCTAGATTAAACTGCCTGCATGCCTTACCTTGCCTTGGTAGGACACATTCTGCTGGTGCCAAATCCAATAAAGATATTCACAAAGGCCCACTTCTTGCCATGAGACACCAACAGATAACATGATCTTTCCCTCGTGATTTATCCCTCATCTCTGGACAGAAGTGAACACAGAGGACCTTGTGACACATGTCCAGCTCAAAACATCATGTGCTCTAACAATGTATTAGGGGCATTGCAAAGAGAATGAAAAAGTTTAAGGGTTTCAACCTCACGCTGGTTTGACCTGACTTACTGACCCTGTGGAAACTAAAAATGGACCCCCGGATCTAAATGTGTCAATTATGCCAATGCTGATCAGAAATGTTTGTAAGAACAGATTAGGGTTGGCTGGAACAAGTAAAAAGAGGTGGACTGAAGTTTCTTAACAAAACCCTTTAACCTCACTGACCTGCAGCTGAAGAGTTACACAAGTTCCAACACACCTTTATGCTTTTCGCAGAAAGGACAGAACTTCAAAAACATTTCATGAGGCCTCTTACTAAATGGTTAACTTGGGTTATTTCTAACCATACAAGCTATTCAAAATATGAACTGAAAAAACAAACAAACATTAGAGCATGCATTCAACTTGGGTGCCTGACGCCTGATTTAAAGCTCCCATAGGGCTGGAACAACTCAAAGCCTGGGCATATTCAGAATGACTGGCACCCAAAAGAAAATAGGCAAACATGATTATATAAAATAAATACCATACTGGAAAAACTACCTTCATCCAAGTCTTTCCTCTAACAAAAGTTATTCCCATAACAGTAACCTGTCACTAGACACTAGAGGTTCAAGTCTCCAGAACCTCTCGTATTGTTTTTAACCATTTATACAAATATTTTTAATTAAATAAGTAATTAAAAACAATTAAGTGTCACAAAAAGTTTCCAAAGTCTGAAATGTTCCAGGAAGAAAACTAGGGTTTCAGCACTGCTTTGTCACCAAGTGATCCAAAGGCTCCTGTCCCAATTTATGCTGTCCCAAATTGAACTACGTACCTGACTGCCTCTGCCAGGACAGTAAGAGTCGTTTAGATTTTTTACCCCAACAAAAAGAGGACAAACCCAAATCAGCACAAATGGTTACAGGAACCAAAAAAATCAATGCCTATCTCACTGGATTTGAACTTTACTGAAAACATGCGCTCTTAATTGAAGAAGGCATATACATGCAGAAATGTATGAGCATAAAGGATCTGGCTCATTAACTCTTAAACATTTGAATATTAAAATTAAGCATAAAGCATATTAAAATTAAGCTAAATATTTTCTTTGGGGGGGGGCACACTAGGCATAAGATTAGATGTTATAGATCTATAGTATTTAAGTTTAAACTTAAATACTAGATGTTGCATGTTTTATTTTTATTTATTTTATATATAAATATATATAAATATATATATATATATATATATATATATATATATATATATATACACATATATATACATATATATATATATATATATATATATATATCATGAATGTTGTCACTAATTCTGGAGTTGACTACAATAGAGACCACTGAAGAATGTCTTCCTCTCTGCTCTTTCACCGCAACAACACAAACCACTACCTCACGTTAATCCAGGAGCCAAAAAGAATTCCAACACCCTCTCATCAAAAGAAGGCTCATTGACATGCTAGCAACAGGTCCCTTCCGCTAAGCACTCACTTCCCATTTCTAATACAGTCTATTCCGTAAAAGGCTATCCTGAAGCCATTTAGCACCCACTTAGCCTGAAAAAACTCGAGTAGGTGCGGGGTGCTAAGTGCCACTCCATGGGTAATCGCACGTGTCACCGACCCCAAAGTGAGATAAGCAACTAAAGGTCCTACAAGCAAGCTTTGCTACAAAGGTCAGAATTTTTAGCAGAATTTACTTTGTCAAAACTAGGGCTGCAACTAACGATTATTTTCATAATCAAATAGTTGGCCGATTATTTTCTCTCTCTCTCTCTCTCTCTCTCTCTCTCGATTAATCGGATGGGGGCGGGGCAGACTTTCCGTGCCATTTTTTTGTTTATTTAAAATAAAATCCACAAATTGACTGGTACAAATATAAACCTCAGACTAAAACTTGACAACAGTTTGTACAAAACAGAAAAGAACCCATGACACACACACACACCCCCCAGAATATATTATTAATTTAGGACTGTAGTTTAATTCTGTGCTTTTTGTGTATCCATAAAAAATAATGCATGAATACTTTTATATATATATATATATATATATATATATATATATATATATATATATATATATATATATATATATATGTATATATATATAAGAAGCTGCTTAGTGATAAGCAGACTTGCCCTTATAAAAAAAATTAAATAAATAAAAATGTCTTGGGTCGGAGTTGCACAAAATAGAAATATAAAACTGTGACGACCTGCAGTAAATGCAAACAAACTAGGGGAGCCATGATGTGCCATGGTAAAATATATTGTGTGTATACATTATATATTTTATAAAAAGAAAAAAGGTTCAAAAAAGAAAAACAATAAAGAAACAATGCATGCAGCTCTAGTACATACTGTTCCTCTTTAAAGTTTTAAAATAAAATGACTCATCTAGTCTATTCGACACTAGGATGCAGTTTATTGCTTTCCATCTAATCATTATGACACAGTTAAGCTAGAACTTTTCAGATGTATTTATTTTTATTTCAGTCCAAATCAATGCAAAATTCCAAAACTATAATGAATGGTTTCAACAACTCTGTCTTACTATGCAGGAATAATAGTTACCTCTTTTATCATAAGGTCAGACACATTGGTCTTTTGACATGCGAATGCTTAGATTTGGTATAGCTCCAATGAAACTCCGCAAGCAAATAAGTCTAAACACAGAAGATTTTCAGCTTTGAGAGCAGGCAAAAGCAACCACAGCACCATTTTTATGAGAAAATGTCTGAACCAAACAAGGTCCCATTCATCCAACAAATCATTTGAGTCTGCTTCACTTTAGCACCACAACACCACTATGAATGTTTGATTCTAGAGTTTTCTTGGAGATAGTCTTGATTTCTCACAGATACATGTTAGCAATTATGAGCTTGTTTTGGTTTGGTACGAAGCAAGGCAGCTGTGCTTCATTTGGGCTTAGTTCAGGTGATCCCTGCGGCAAGTTGTTTAGCGATGACGCATGGATGGTATTTCTCATGATCTGCTTTTGTTCATGAAAAAGAACTTTAGGAGTACTTTTTCTGTCAAGAATATACACAACAAAAATATACCAAATGTAGTCATGAAGGAAACCATACACCATTATATTTCCATGTTCTAACTACTTGTAAATACCCAGGTAAAGTTAATAACTCTTAGAAATTTTTTTATTGATTAGTGAGGGGAAAAATATGAATAGTCTACAGCTATGTTTTAGACAATTAAAGGCATTTGTAAGGTTAGTATATGTTGTTATAGGGAAATGTAGCACACCTGCAGTGATGCTCCATCAACCACCGGCATAAAGCCAATTTCATCAGTGTGACCATCAGTGGACTATCAAAGTGGGACGGCATTCAAATTGAATGCAGGCAAGAAATGCAGTGTCCCAGAACAACAAGGCATTGCTCTAAAGGTAATTCACAGCGTACTTCTAAAACTAGACTGTTATGACTGGATTCAGACTCTTGAGATCGCAAAAGACAGCCAGGTAACTTGTCACCCTGTCATAGCTGTAGACTGGAGAAAATAATGACTGAAACAAGTACTGAAAATACTGTAAGGTAGAGAACACACCCCAAGCTTCAACTATTTTATACTCTTAACTTGAGTATGCAAGCCATCAAAATCCTGACACAATGTACAGCATACCCCAAAAAAGACTGAGCTGAATTAATGAGCCTCATGGCCCTGTTGGAGGTATTGACAACAAAAGAGGTGAAGGCACTGATTTTCAAAAAGATAATAATGAAGGGAGAAGATCAAAATGTTACCATTGACTCTTGGTTTAACTACATACAATCAAAAAAGAGGTATTTAGTTCCCTCTCGTTTATATTTCCAGTGAGATGCATTACTCAGAGCATAGTAACATGAGATGGTGTACAGTACTGCACAGAGGGCTATATGACCACAAGCCATATAATTCACTAATTCAGTGCGCAGACACACCTCAGCTAACAAAAGCTTATAACTGTGCCTTTTCCAAAAAAAAAAAGAGTTATTACAGATGATTAAAACTGTGGATCAGGGGATTACTTACAGCAATTTTACACCATCACATTATAACGCTATGCTCGACTCCTATTTCAGCGGCAGACTAGTGACATTGTTAAATGAGAAACATATGACCATCGTCCATTATTAATCACACTTGAGATGCGATTATCTAAACACTGCAGACCCCATTCCAACAATCACAAAGCTCGTGAAGCAGTAAGAGTATAAACATGCATCAACTGATGCTATGCAGCATGATGTATAGTAATCTATATTTAATTCGTCTGTGAGGCCTCTCAAAACCAGCATTAATACATATTACAGGATATAGCTGATGATTCCACTGAATCTGCTCATGAGGGAAAATGATTTGATATGAATGATATGAATTCCATATTTGGTGGATACTGAATCTGCTATGATACAATTCGATTTAGTAACCTCAGACTGATACATGACCAACTTCGCTTAGAATCTGGGGTAAACTTACCATTCATTCATGAATTATGAGGATAAAGGACTACTTTAAGTGACAGAGTTCTGGGAAAGTCACCTAGCTAGCCTATTTTCTCATCAGTTTAAAAATAGTTATTTACCCCCCACACCAGCTATCTGTTTATAATAACATATAATAATAATAATAATGATAATAATAATAATAATAATAATAATAATAATAATAATAATAATAATAATAATAACAATAAAAACCTATGGTTGTCGCCTCGATTCATTTTTGAAAGCTATTAAAAACTTGAATCTGAATGAAATAGTTCTCTTTTAGTTATCTAAACGTAATTCCATTAACCATCCTTTATTTATCCTTTATAGAAGCCTTTGTCACATATACAGTACAGAACAGCGAAATTCAGAGGGTCAGAGTGCAGGGTCAGCCATGATACAGCACCCCTGAAGCAGAAAGCATTAAGAGCCTTGCTCAAGGTCCCAACAGTGGTAGCTTGGCAATGCTGGGGCTTGAACCTGCCCCACTAATGAAAGCTGCAGTGGAATATTCCCAGACGTACCAACATGGCTAACAAACAAAAAAGATCCTAACAGACAGAGGAAAAAAAGACAAACGACCCAAATTTACCATAAATCCATAGCACGTCAGTGGATGGGGTTAACTCCATGCTAACACAATAAGTGCTATTATACATATACTGGTTGATATTGAAGTGCTATTTAACTGCAATCTGCTCAAAAGTCTGGATTTGATTGGATTTAACCCACTTAAAAACGACTGCCTCTAAATCCACATAAAGCATACTTTATGCAAAATTAACCAGTATACGTCCGATAAAGCACAATCAAATTTCTCCCACCGAGATCCAGCCAGATGTACCAGGTAAACTAAATGATCACATGATCAACAATTCGCAAAAATCAATATTATGTAGGTTCTAGCAGATGTGATTTTGGAGGTAATGCTAGCTAGCTAATGCGTTTGGCTCCCCCCCATTAGATGTGCACCAAATAACAGTGAGAAGTCAATGAAGGGGGTGGGTGGGTGGGTGGGTGGGGTGTCCTGCGTGAGCGCTACTTAATGAATGAATGGCGCCTCTGTTATTTTACTAGTCAAACATTTCCACCTTACTGTTTTCTCAGTCCCACCTACCTTTTTTTCTAGCAGCTCACAAACCTGAGGTTCACAGCTCAAAAGTTCACCAGGAAAAAAATGTGATGAAAAAAAGTAACCACTACCACAAACAAATGTGCTTTCCATGTTACATGACTTTCTGCTTCTGCCATGGAAATTTTATGTGTAGTTTTCAAGTCTCTCTTGTATCACCATACCATGGGGTCAAAAATCATCACTTACACTTGGGCCAATTCTGCATCTGCACATAGTAAAAATATTTACATTGACCTAGTTAAACAATCATAGAGACCTGGCCCACCAACCATCATCACAGAAGAACACATTTAAACCATGTGCTGTCTGAATTCAAACATGCACTACATGCTACTATAAAAACATCTGTACACTACACTTTTCATGCACCCTAAAAAATGACCTCCAGTTCAAATAGCCTAGATTTTGTTCCAAGGTAAGAGGGAGCTTTGGGGACAGCTGCATGCCAGGATGGATTCATTCAAGTGAGTAAACAACGTCTTCTCAGTTACACAGCAGAACCAAAAGGTGTAGAAAAGTCTGTAATGTTCACCGTGCAGCTTCATTTATGCCTGTGGATTCGAACGCGAATTGGAAAAGCATGCACTATGAATGTCTAAGCTATGCTATTCCTAGTATACTTTCTTTCTATAATTGTTGATGGCTTTACTGCACATATGTACTGGTTCATTATTGAAATGTAACAATCAATTTTGACATGCTGTCGTATCAAGAGTGGAACGAAAAGAAAAAGAAAAATAGTTGAGTAATGCCACCACACCTCCATTATTCTGTCATGAATCTGAATTCCTCCTTCTTTATCCACTGGTCCATGCTCCACAATCTTTGATACAAAGATACCGTCATTTGAAGTCCCGTCTTCATTGTCCTGAAAACACAACAATAAGATGCAACATGATCAAACTGGCTATGCAATAGCATGTATTACTTACACTCCAGTTAAAGAAAATAAATGAATAAATAAATAACACATTCTGACAAACTGTATAAATATGAACATTTCTAATGGCTCTCAGTAAACAGAAACTGCTGGGACATATTGAACATTTCCTAGGGTATAAATACAAGAGAAGACACGTGTAAAATCTTTGTCATCCATTACTCGAGCAAAGACTGCAGCTTTCAACACAAAAATATAGATGGTTTTTGACCTGAACAAGTCAGCTAATGGATATAAATAAAGTTACAGATTTTATTAAGAACAATGAGTACGTTTACATGGACAGCAGTAATCTAATTATTGACCTTATTCTGAATAAGACAAAATTGTGATTAAAGTGAGTTGATGAGTTAATCAACGAGTTGATTTTAGATATACCTTTCATGTTCCCGTTTTACATGTTATAGAACATAGATCGATTAACAGCACACGTCACTACGTCCCCGCGCCACGCCACGCAGAATTTCACACATCAACATAGAGTTGGTCTTCGTTATGGAACCGTATACAGGTTTGGGTGTTTCATTTTTAATTTTACAAATGCTTCAAGTGCAGGTATTTATTAGTCATGCTGTACGTACAAATAGACGACTGCTTGAAGCCGTGGGCTGCGTCCAAATCCACATACTTACCTACTATATAGTAGCTGAGATACATGTATTTCACCTGTATTCCAACGACATTTGGAGAAGAAGCAGGCACGTTATCTGCAATGGAACAAGCTGTCCGAATCACTCAGCCTTAATCCATTTGATTGGTGCCAGAATGTGTTGGATTGAGAGGTTTAAGAGAGAAAGTTATCCAACCACAGGCTCTGCCGAGTAGTGCTGAGAAAAGTCTGGAAAAACTGACTCTTCAAGTCTTTAGCAGACACAGCTGCTTTATGTAGTTCATATCTTTAAAGATATTGCCACAAATATTTACATGAGATACAGTTTTCCTTCAAATAAACACAGTTTGTCTAACATACCACAGCAAAAAAATGCTCAGTGATTACAATTTCTTACTTAAACTATTCATGGGTTGTGTATCTTCAGTGCACGAGAACACTGCTTCAATGTTCAGTAACTTAAACCCACATGACATAAAGGTCAGATGTAGCCAAGAGTCCAACACAGATAACCATCACGGCAGCAATTCACGTGCGTGCACACACACACACACACACGCACACACACACGCACTACTTAATCTAGTCACTCACTGCTAGGCTACCAGCTACTAAAATGACAAGTAATTGGTTGCAGGTGCTCACAGCAAATTGTGAATTTGTGCTTTGCTAAGCTACATTACTGAAAATAATCGTCACTTGAAATACTTCCCAACCCAAGCCTGAAGTAGTATCATGATCCTCAGAGATCATGCCAAGTAAGAGAGTATGGTTGAAAAGCATAAAGACAGCCATTCAAGTGTCCAGCACAGAGCCATAAACCGATAGCATGGGCTTGAGGCTTTAAACATTTTATACAACCACATCAAACCCGAGCTCACTTCATGCCAAGTCGTACAACACTGCTGAGTAATTTTTAATGGAATAGTTTAGAAACCACAGGAAGTCAAGCTGTGAATGCTGCAGCTAATTACTGCGAGGATTACTTCCTCTCTTTTTCTCTCATCACTACAACAACAAAAACAAGACACTCGTTTACTTGAGAATACTCTTCACATGCAGGATAAAGATGGATTGTAGAAAGACATATTTTTAATTTCTTGGCTTCAGTGATCAGCATGTATAAGCGCAAGTATTCAGTGTTTATAGTGTGGAAAATAATCAATAACAAGGTGGTGTGATGACATAATTTTCCAGTAACAGCATGTACTGAAGTGTTTTGTGTTCCTCTTGTATAACAAACAGCCAACGCTTACAATTTTTCATTAATTAACTAAATGACGTGTCATATTTTGTTTTACCCATTTATAGGTAGGTTTACTGAAACTACCACTGACCTGAAAGTAGGACTGGGCGCTATGACCAAAATGTCATATCACGATACTTGAGGACATTTCTATGATACACTATGCTCATCACGATATTTAATTTAGCCAACAAACTGTTCACAAAACAGCAGAAAATAAAGAAAAGTACAGTTAAACTGACTTAATTTTCTTTAATGCATACAAAGACAAAGGATTCAATAAAAAATAAAAAAAAAGTCAAACCAATGACATCCATTGGGTACCATTTAATCTGTAATGATTAAAAACCAAAAAATACATAACCATACCAACGATATCTCAGAAGTCTATTGCATAATCATTTATCATTATATCAATATTATATCGATATATCGTCCAGCCCTACTAGAAAGTCCTTCCAAAAATGCTAAATAACTAAATGCATGAATATAATCGCTGCAGCAGTTGCAGTGCCGTTAAAGAAAATCAAGCACTCAACAGTACTGTGGTTCATCATAAACAAGGATATCCTGGATCACCACATAAATGGAGTGGAATATGACAACCAATAACTAAAATGGTGAAGAAGCTACAATACTACAAAGCTGATCCCTCAGTTACAGACTGAGATAAGTTCAGGCTTCTTTATCTTTAATATCTTACGTTAGGCACCTCCTCCAACACTATATCCAAACATCACACAATCTACTTCAAATATACTTGGTTGGAGTTCTGAATATGGTTTATAGTTTTCCTGTAGTAAAAATACAACTTTTGCTGGAATGATCCAGTTAAGAAGAGCAAAGTGCATCAAACTTCTATTCTGGACATGCCTCACGAAAACTTCAGCACATATTCTTGCTGATACGGATACCACAACTACTAGTTCATAAAGAACCACAATGCCACTGCAGAGTTCTGGATAGCGTTAGTTGCAAGCTTTCAAGTACCCTGACAACTCTGAGAACATTGTGCTACTGCATGATAGAAGGAAAAAAAGATTTTTCTTTAGCCCAGAATAATTCTCCACTTGGAGCGGTTTGTCACTACGTAACTGAACGTCAGTTAAAGAAGACGTCGTTGTTGTAATTTTATATCTTCAGTGAACGGAGGCGAGACCAATCAGACAGGGTTTACAGGAAAATACGTGGAAAGACTTGTGTCTTACTGGCTGACAGCTCTCACTTCTGCCAAATGCTAGATCACACAGTCAGTGAAAGGAAAAATGGATACATGGGGTTGAAACTGAAACCGTAACATCCACTCATGCTGAGCAGGAAAACAAGGTGTGTAAATGTTTATATGAGTTACAGTTTATGTAAACATGACATGAGCAGAGCGTAAGGAAAGATAATGTACTTTGCATGGCACTGAAGGAGCTAAACCCATAGCTTAGTTGTGCCTCCCCTTGGCTAGCGACACCAAACTAGCCTAGTTAGAAACGTTTTATATTTTATCCGTCTGGTAGTCCTACAAACAGTGACAACACCCGAGGCAAGTTTTACGATAAATGCAACTTTTTCTGATCATGTCACACAGACAGCCTCAACATCCACAAAAAACAAAATGTAAGCTATTAGATGAGCTGGAAAAAATGCATGAAGAGGAGTCTGGGCTTAGCCCTGGATGATTAACAGTCCCGCTAATGCCCCTGGTCATGTCACTGATTTAATGAAGCAGTTACAGGTATTGTGTGACATTCCCCAAGATACAGTGCGTCCGGAAAAGTATTCACAGCGCTTCACTTTTTCCATATGTTATTATGTTGCAGCCTTACTCCAAAATGGATTAAATTCATTATTTTCCTCAAAATTCTACAAACAATACTCCATAATGACAAGGTGAAATAAGTTTGCTTGAAATCTTTGCAAATTTATTAAAAAAAAGCACATGTACCTAAGTATTCACAACCATTGCCATGACACTCAAAATTGAGCTCAAGTGCAACCTTCCAGAAGAACAACCATCTTTGCAGAACTCCACCAATCAGGCCTGAATGGTAGAGTGGCCAGACAGAAGCCACTCATCAGTAAAAGGCACATGACGGCCCGCCTGGAGTTTGCCAAAAGACTCTCAGACCATGATGAAACAAAGACTGAACTCTTTGGCCTGAATGGCAAGCGTCATGTCTGGAGGAAACCAGGCACCAGCCATCACCTGGCCAATACCATCCCTACAGTGAAGCATGGTGGTGGCAGCATCATGCTGTGGTGATGTTTTTCAGCGACAGGAACTGGGAGACTAGTCAGGATCGAGGAAAAGATGAATGCAGCAATGTACAGAGACATCCTTGATGAAAACCTGCTCTAGAGCGCTCTGGACTTCAGACTGGGGTGAAGGTTCATCTTCCAACAGTACCCTAAGCACCCTAAGCACGACCCTAAGCACACAACAAAGATAACAAAGGAGTGGCTACAGGACAACTCTGTGAATGTCCTTGAGTGGCCCAGTCAGAGCCCAGACTTGAACCCGATTGAACATCTCTGGAGAGATCTGAAAATGGCTGTGCACCGACTCTCACCATCCAACCTGATGGAGCTTGAGACGTCCTGCAAAGAAGAATGGGAGA
Source organism: Ictalurus punctatus (assembly GCF_001660625.3). NCBI lineage: Eukaryota > Metazoa > Chordata > Actinopteri > Siluriformes > Ictaluridae > Ictalurus > Ictalurus punctatus. The sequence goes on along the minus strand of NC_030426.2, from coordinate 3,475,507 downwards.
AACTGCCCAAAAATAGGTGTGCCAAGCTTGTAGCATCATTCTCAAAAAGACTTGAGGCTGTAATTGGTGCCAAAGGAGCTTCAACAAAGTATTGAGCAAAGGCTGCGAATACTTATGTACATGTGCTTTTTTTGTTTTTTATTTTTAATAAATTTGCTAAGATTTCAAACAAACTTCTTTCACGTTGTCATTATGGGGTATTGTTTGTAGAATTTTGAGGAAAATAATGAATTAAATCCATTTTGGAATAAGGCTGTAACATAACAAAATGTGGAAAAAGTGAAGTGCTGTGAATACTTTCCGGATGCACTGTAAGAAAATATGACTAAGAATTGGCAATATGTTAAGCCTGTCTGAGACTTACCAAACATGGTCTTCCTCCAACAATATTAAAGCCCAAAGATCCAGATTCTCTGTGGAGCACAACTGTGACACTTTTGCTCTCGCCACCCTGAAAAAAGGCAAATAATACAAATGAGAAAAATGGCACATTCTCATCTTCTGTATGTTGATTAAAATGTTATAAATTTATATTGGTAAATCGTTCAATACATATACATAACCTTAAACAATGGAACGTAAACTGACAACTGTTTAGCGCTTAAGTCTTGGACAAAAGAGCTGTCAAGTGACCATTAGCTTTCAGGGTTAAAAGCTTTGGCATTTCCAGATATGTTAAGCTTATTAATAAACCTATAGCCACTTCCAAAAGAGGGATGACAAGAGGGATTTGGAAACCAGACTTGTGTCTAATCCCTCTGTCTGTTAAGGTGGCGGTAGATGGCAGTCAGCTGTCCGTTCTATACACCATAGGATACTGTGTCTTAAATAGAACACATATTTTAATGGTATGTACAGTGTCAGCCATTTATAGCTGTCTGGAGGCAGTGCAGGGGTCTTGGTTTGGAATGCAACAAGCCAAAACAGATGCCTAAACACTGGAATTCCATGGGAAACCATGAGTGTGCTAAAACGAGTAGAGGGTGAATGTTATTTTCTTAATTGACAAGAACATAGTAATGTGACGATCATGATAAAAGGTATGTGACTTGACAATGACTTGAAATGGAACACAACAAAAAACACTGTCTATTAAAAAAAGCAAAAAATAGTCATATACCAACAAAATAGGTGGATTTAATGACAGATGACAGCCAATCATCACACAACTTTCTCCAGCTATGCATGCTGTCATGATTGGCATTCTCTTGACTGAAGGAACATTCAGTGGGAACAACAACGAGAAAGTGCATTACTCAACTAGATTTGGCCAGTAGTTTATTTGTCGTTGCTAATATCAATTAACACTGTATGCCCACTCATTGGAAGTGATGCCTTTACTATCTCAAGTAGTAATTATTCCCCCCTTAAATATCATGGCTTGCTGATGTAGTGCTTGTTTTGTCAATGGACTGATGAGAGGATCGGACCCATTTCTAGAGGTCCTCGCTGTGTATGGAACTTTATTAAATCAAACTCCAGTCCCTCCAGGATTTTGCGATTGCAGAAATTAATGCAAAAATCGAGGAAATATTTTGAGGAACCTTGCAATTTTTCAAAATTATCGCAAATTTTCCACAGATTTGGGGCAAGCGTCATCATTTGACTTCATCACAACGTGCCATGTAACAGCACAAAACACATGAAGCCCCTTTCGATTCATATGCGTCGAACATGAGTACAGCTAAAAGGTATCATTTACCAACAAATGTCACAACGAATGTCAACGTCAAAACAATTGTGCAATTGCAGTTTCACCAAATCAAGAACTTTTTCACAAAAAAACCTCATTGCAAAACAAACTGGATTGCAAATTTAGAAAAAAAAAAGACGCAGCAAAAACAAACATTTTTGGCCGCAACAGTCAAAAAAAACAAAAAAAAAACTCCTGTACAGACTGAAACTCAAATAACAAACAGATCAAAGCTGGGTCAATTGAGCATTATCTGGTTTGAGGCTCATTACTGATCCACGTTTGACCTACTCTCTACTGTTTCTGAAGCACAAAGGAATTCAACATTTACATTATAAAATCCTGGCTTAGTCTACGCAGCCTACTGAGAATGTTAAGACTCCATACAGGTTTTCCCATATTCAGCAATCTTTCAAGGCATAGCTCTACTACATTCACCTGGCCCATGATAAGGCATTTCTCTTCAATAAATATTCACACAGGGCTCATTGACCATGTCTAAAAAACATTTCAATAAGAACTTTACTGTCTCTTCAAAAACATACACCCATGTAGTCTTTTCCTGTTTATAATGCTCCTCTACAGAAAATTAATACACTGAAGGTTAGCAGAGAAGCTAATTTGTGTGCTTGTGAAGACTGCAGATTCATAAACATTCCCTTCCCCCTCTCAGCAGGCTAAGAACTGTAGCTGACAGGCATGACTAGACAAGGGAAAGAAACCCCTCTCCCCCCCTCAGCTCAATGACACTACTTTGTCAGAGTTCTCAAAAAAAAAAGAAAAAAAAAGAAAAAAGAAAAAAAAGAAGCTGTGTCAAAGCAGGTAGGAGACTGAACACCAACATGAATCAAAGTAAAAAGCCACAACCACTTGGTGCGTTTGATTTTGAAATATTTGCTAAAAACTGTAACCAACGAGGTATATGGTAAGAGAAATATGTGAGCAGTACATAGGCAGCTAAATCTAAAACATTTGCCCAAAAATAGGATAATTATCCATGGAAATCCATAAAAATGAACACCGATCATTGTCAAGAGCAGTGTCAAAACTTTATTGACATTTTAAAATAACAGTGTGGAAACAAATCACATCTTTGGCAGCCTAGAAAGCAAGTTAGCAAATCTTGCACTTTAAATTTATCTATGAGTTGAGTGAATACAACATGACAAATCAAATTTTTCGTCACGTGATGGCAAAGTTAGAATTTACCTGACTGGGCTTAATCTGTTCTGGGTATACGGACCGTAAATTAAGCAATCATACATGCAGCATTAATCCGATGAGCGCAGGACACAAAAGAAGTCAATACCGCTGGAGTTTTCAGTACTGTCTGAATATCATGATTATGAATATATAATTAAATTTTGAAGAGGTTTCCCATAATGTCGGTTGGGGGAGTTGACACTGTAAGGAAATGATGAGCAAGTGCATGCGATAGTTATAATGTTGGATAAAATGTAGTTTACTACATTATATGGTCTAAACTGATGTTTAGTAGTTTAGTAGGTATATTTGGCCTGAATTCAACACTTAATAGTTTGAGCCAAGGGGGTAACCATGGTATGGACATTATAGGGGTCCAACGGACTCGGCGGGAGGATATGCAAGTGAATGTAACGTTAATGGTCAAAAACTGGAACTGACGTTAGCCTAGCCTACTTCGTGGGTGTGCAAATATCAACGGTTAATTTACGTTCTTAAGAACAAACCAAGCCATGGTATGATGCCTTCTATACTAAGCTAAGGTTACCTACTATTTACGTATCTAGTTACTGACTGTCTGGAAAAAAAAGCTTGTATGTTCTGCTGCACTTTTCTACGCTTGGCTGCTGTCTTCATTTCATTTCTTACAGACTGAGCTGTTAAAATATATCAACAAACTTGCGTTGAGTATGGACGCAACCAAGTCTACAATTGGGGGGGGACCTATTTTCCTTACCAAATGGAGATATATTAAAAAGGAGTAAACATAAATAAATAGAATAGATGAAGAAAAGCCAGATCCGTTGGCAGGGTTCATTAAATGGGGACATATAGAAAATATTTTGTGCTGTATATTGGGGGCAGATTGGTATTTCCTCAACAATGGGGGGGGCTAGGCTTATTTTAGTTTCACTCTGTAGCCAACAGCAAGAAGGCTAATGAGTGTTAGCAATGACATGAGCTCACACATCCTTTGTCGTCCTTCCTTATTAATTAAGTGGAGAAGAGTAGCTTACTGAATTTTACTACATTGTAAAATTATGCTTTGAATTAGAGGCCAATATTATATTTTACCTACATAAATACTGGGGGAAGGTTTTCATTTGCAACATACTTCCTTTACATTTGAAAATCCTGAAACAGGACACGATTATAAATGTTAAATTACTCAGTGCCTGAAGACTTTACATGTGGTGAACTCAAAGTATTCCGAAATCTGAGAAGTACCTCCACAGCATGATGCTGCTACCACTACGCTTCACCATAGGCATGAGCAGTACCTGGTTTTCTCGAAGTGTACCTGAAGTCCTTTAAGTGCCATGTACCCTTTACTCAGAATAAGCCTCTGTCTAGCCACACTACCATAAAGGCAATAATGGAGCATTTCTGGGATAATGGTTCTCCTTCTGACAGGGTCTCCCATCTCTGCAGAGAACCTTTGAAGCTCATGCCTTAGAACCTTAGAGTGGCTATTGGGTTCTTGATCACCTCCCTGACCATGGCTGTTCTAGTCCAGTTACTGGGTTTTAGGAAAAGACCTGGTGGTTCCAAACTTCTTCCATTTCACAATGATGGAGACACAGAGCTCCTTGGATTTCATGTCTTGTCTTTTGTTCTGACATGCACTCTTAAGTGTGCTACCTTATACACATATGTGTCTTTCTAAATCATGTCCACTCAACTGAGTTTGCCTCAGGTGGACTCCGGTCGAGTTCTAAATAATCCAAGCAAACATGATGTACCTGAGCTCAGTTTGGAGTGCCTTAGTCAAGGGTCTGAATGCTTATTTAAACAACAGATTCCACTTTTTGATTTTTAATACTTTTGCACAAGTTTCTAGAAACTTCACTTTATCATTATTGTGTTATTGTACTGAAGGTGCCTGAATATTTTCTGAACCCACTGCATGTTTTTATTTAACTGGTGAACGTGAGATTCTCATTCATTCACTTTGAGTATCCTGGTCATGGACGTGGTGGATCCGGGGCCCATCCCGGGAACACTGGGTGTGAGGAGGGAATCCACCCTGGATGGGATGCCAATCCAACTCAGAGCTCCATGCGCATACATTCACAATTGGGGAAATTTATCTTTATCTAGCCAATCACTTACTGGCATGTTTTTGGGAGGCAGGAGATAACCCACACTGACACAGGAAGAACATGCACAAAAACTTAACACAGACAGTAACCTGTGTTTAAGATAGGAAAAAGTGGCAGAGAGTCTAAATGCATGCAATAAATAGATATATGACTAAAGAAAAAAACAGTTTAGTTAGGCTTCCCATCGGTGGTGTCTCCTTGATTAAGTTAGACTTCTGAGGCTTAATATCTGGGCCCTCATTTATCTACATTGCATAGAAATATCTGTTTAATAAATCCCAATAAATAAATTTGAAAAAATCACATGGTTGAAATAACATGCACAGGTAGTACCTGTGATCCTTGTTTCCTTCTCCAACTTACATTTCAACTGATGGCACAAAAATATCAGTACTGGTTTAGATAAGGCAATTAGGAGTTTTACACCACACTGCGTTCATCAACACGCCCAATCAGTCAGCATTTCATGGGATTTGAACATAACCGAAAACTTCTTTGTGTTTAACTTAACCCAGGGGCATAACCTGGCCTGGGCATTCGTGGCTGAAGCCCTGAAGAATTTTTCTTTAACCCCGAATAATTCTCCACTTGGAGGTGTTGGTCATTACATAACTGAACATCAGTAAAATAAGACGGCGGTGTTGTCATTTTTGTATCTTCAGTGAATGGAGTCTTGTATTTTATAGTCAATGAATGGAGGCATGACCAATCAGCCAGGATTAACAGGAAAATACATAGAAATACTTGTGTCTTATTGGCTATCAGGTCTCAACAGCCAAAAAGTTTGATATTTTAGCAGCCTGGTAGTCTGGAGAAGGTTTATGATAAATCCAACTGTTTGTCTAATCATGTCATACATTAAGTTACCCCAGCTTCCATAAAACAAAACTTTAGGCTACTAGCTGAGCTGGAGAACTGACCATTACTTTTTGTGTCTATAATTTTAATTAGACAGAATTCAGTCATGGTCTTCATTTTCTATTGATTATTTTCTCATGTTTTACTACTTGTACCTTCGAAGTAGGAGCATCAGAAATGATTCTGCAACCAGATTAAGAAAGTTTACCCAGTCACTTTGACTAGTTAACCATTTTCAAGTCCCAATCATGAACTTGCCATTGTATTACAGTTTTGGAGGATTTTCCATCATGTAGGCCTAGTAATAGCTAATGGTAGTAGGTATCTGATATTACGCTGGTTTGATTATATGGCAAATCAAATCCAAATCAATCCTTCCCCAATTTTCACATTTTTTAAGCAACTGGACCTCAGGTGCAAGAAAAAAAAAGAGTGTATTTTAAAAAGTGTTTTGATGGAGAAGAATCCGGGCTTAGCCCTGGATGATAAACAGTCCAGCTGTTTCAGAGGTACTACAACGTATATGCAGTCCAACCCCATGATCCAACAACGCCCTGCATGGAGCGCTCCTGAGAGAACTACATTACACTCCTGCTTTGTTTTCCACCGCTGGTTGTTTTGCCCCAAACTGTGATTAAATAAACACCCAAATCTAAGGAAATCATACACTTTGCGTTGAGAGGTTGGTACACAATTTATGCACATATTCCCAAATGTCCTGGTTTAGTTCAACAAAACTGAGCAGGTTATTTTCACAAGGTAAACTGGAATACTTTCTGGAATATCAGTCTGGACAACATTTTGGCTTTTTGATTAGCTATTGAATGAAAATTAAGTCTATGTGAGAAAACTACATCAAAGCTCTCCTTCGTCACAAAAAACTGTTTTACATGGACCACAATCCATCCAAGACATCAACAACTTTCCGACAACTGCACAGCTGCATGTGTAATGCGCAATGATTTTGCGCATTGTAGGCTAAGCCATGTCAATTTGGGCAACACGGTCATAAATACCAAGTGGAAGCAGTTCATGAAGTTTACCTACTGCCAGAATGACTTAATTGAACCTGTGAAGAAAAAAAAAAAAGAATAACAACCTTAACAGGCGGCGCAAAGCTCTTGGTGAGCGAGTCGATGCGCGCGCTGTACTCGGTGAACTTTTTCTGGTAGCGGAGCGCCGTCATTTGCAGCTCGTTGTGCACGGATGAGAGTTGTGCCAGCAGTGACTTCTCCCGTTTGCTCGCGCGCATCGCCTGCTTTTTACACTCCTTCTCCAAGGTGGTGACTTTGGCCTGTAGCGCGCTGTTGTGCGCCTTCAGCGAGCGCACGCAGCAGTGGCCGTCCAGATAGCGCTCTCGGTGCGTGAGGCCGAGCCCGCAGCTCTGTTCGCAGACGCCAGCCGGCCGGTACTCACAGGCGTCGCGCATATGCAAGTGCACGTCCTTGAGGTTGAGCACCTCGCTGCAGCCGTCGTTGCGGCAGCGCGCCGGGGCGAAGTCACACGCCTCTGCGTGCTCGGCGAGCTGCTGGAGCTTGACGACTTGGCGGCAGCCCCGTGCGTGATGCTCGCAGCGGATGTCCAGCTTGAGCACCAGGCTCTTGAGTGGCGGCACATGGTGAAGCTCCTGGGCTGATACACGCCGCCGGCACTGCGCCGGACAGCTGCGCTGCTGAGCCACCCACGGCAACACACACGCCGCACAGAAGACGTGGCCGCACGGCGTTGTCAGAGGCTCCTCCAGCACTTTGTGGCAGAGATTGCACTTCAAGTCCGGGTCCACGGCACCGCTGAACCGCTCCAACTCGAAGCCCATGGTTTGGTTTCAACTGAGAAAAGTTAGATAAAAGCGCCACAGAATCAGCGCTTAGCTGCGGACTCGAGCATTGGAAGGAGTCGCACCGCTTGTCTGTGAGCTGCTTCTCCCCGAACAAACTAATTGCCTGAAACTTTGTGAGGAGGGGGCAGTGTGGAAAAATGCGCTACCGTAACGAGTCTAAAAGCGGCGCATCTACTTTCAATGTATCATTGGCTTTGTACAAAATATGGCAATGACACTAATCAGTGGCTACCTAAAACAGCTAACTATAGTAAATAGTAGTATTTTTTTTCTCTAAAAGTGTATCACACTAATATAACAATATAGTATATTACAATAGTATAATAGGTTAGTATAGTGGCTTAGTGGTTACTACGTTCGCCTCACACCTCCAGGGTTGGGGGTTCGATTCACTCCGGGGTCCTGTGTGTGCAGAGTTTGCATGTTCTCCCCGTGCTGCGGGGGTTTCCTCCGGGTACTCCGGTTTCCTCCCCCAGTCCAAAGACATGCATGGTAGGCTGATTGGTGTGTCCAAAGTGTCTGTAGTGTATGAACGGGTGTGTGAATGTGTATGTGATTGTGCCCTGCGATGGATTGGCACCCTGTGTCAGGGTTGTTGCCGGTGTACCCTGCCTTGAGCCCCATGCTCACCCCATACTGAAAAGGATAAAGTGGTATAGATGGATGGACAATATTATAGTACTATACTAATATATTAATAATACATGACATACTATTTAATGCTAGCATACAGCTTTTAACATAGACATGGTTTATATCATCAGTCCGTACAGGATTTCGCTGAGTTGTGGCCAAAAATGCTTAATTTTGCTGCGACTTTTAAAAATTCAATTGCAATTTGCATCATCAAGTTTTTTGTGCTGGAATTGGCAAAATTGCAACTGGACAGAACTGTTTTGCATGGTCTTTCGCAGTGAAGTTGGTTTGTAAATGAGATCTTTCAACGCATGTGAATCAAAGAGGGCTGTGGCATGTTGTGATGACTTCACATGATGTCTATTGTCCCAAATCTGCCGAAAATTTTGAAAAATCGCAAGCTCCTCCAAATATTGCGGAGTTTGCTTGGATTGAGTTTGCTGCGATTGCAAAATCGTGAAATCCTGGAGGGACTGTATCATGCTTTTATATGTGTATTATTTTGATGTACTATTTCATGTTATAGATAGATAGATAGATAGAATAATATGAAGGCTATCATTGAAATGGCGCATATGCATGTTATGTCAAATGAATAATTTTTAACAAGGATAATAAGACTTTTATTGTGTATACTAATCAACTGGGTGATTCATTAAAACTTAACATAACTTTTTTTTCTCCTAAAGTATGTGCATAATTAAATAGAGGTGAACCTTAGAAGATAAATTACTGTCCCTTCAAATTCACTGAGAAAGAATTTGTGTGTTCTGCTAGTACACATGCAGTATGCATGGAGAAAACCTACTCTTGAAATATGACTCATCTGAATAAGAGCATTTTCCACCTCTGTGGAAAGCATTGCAGTCAAAAATGCATAAGGACCCATAGCAAACGTCAGCAAGAGGAACAGAATGGCCTGGTCCATGGTTACTTCTCTACCTTTGCAAAAACATTTTGCCCGCTACAGATGGAAAGCGCTCTGTTCTCGTCAACTATCAGGGAAATCAAATTACTTGTGATATTATGCTTTAGCAAATCAACCACATGTGTGCTAATAAAATATAGGACTCCCAGCTCATCAGTTTCTCAGAGGAAATAAAGCAAAGACAAAAGCATGCATGCAATCACTCCCAAACGAATGTGAAGTCTCTACCTCTTCTCTCTTGCACGGAAAGAGATCTGGTCTTCAGTAAAAGGCATGTCACATTGGAGCTGTGCTGTAACTCAATAGGTGCTCAGACAGAAGCTCTAAGTAATGCAATCAATGCTTCAAAAGTAGACCCAGATACTGCATTAGTGTCCCAGACAGAACATAAAGGAAGGATTTGTGGCAAGCACGAGAATCAGTCAGAGGTTGTTTTTTTTACAGGTCACAACATATGCAGTCTGCTTACTATTTTCATTTCAAAGTTAAATGTTAAATACTACATAGAGGTTTCCACCTACATACAGCATTGTGAAAGAAAATTTTATCTGGCAGCATGAGAGATTTAGAATTAGTAGTACTCTCTCTCTCTCTCTCTCTCTCTCTCTCTCTCTCTCTCTCTCTCTCTCTCTCTCTGTATGGTGAGTCAAATAAAAACATTATTTTTGTTTGTTTTGCATTGCATTTTGCATTTTATTTGCATTGCGAATAGCTGTCACAAATGTGTATAATTCTACATTATCTCCATTTCCTTCAGTGCAATTAATGAGTGTCTGGATTTCACCAGAAAGAAATTCTATTCATTTCAAATTTATGTTTTAAGGTTTACATTCATCTCACCCTCGTATTTACTTTTGTACAGTACTGTGAAAAAAGTATTTGATTTCTTCTGGATTTGTGTAGATCTCATACTAAATTGTTTCAGAAATGAAAACAAAATCTAAGATAAAACAAAGTACACTACAAAAACACAAAATACAGTTTTTAAATTATAAACTTGTTTATGGAAGCAAAAATGTTATCCAGTACCAACTCTGACTGTGTGAAAATGTATTTGCCCCTGTAGTTACTAATTCCCCAAATCTATGAAACTGCATTGATAATGGGGTTCAGCTGGACTGGGCGCAATCAAGCCTGATTACTGCAAACCCTGTTCAATCAAATCAATAAACAGGTCTTTTTTCAACAGCAAGAAGCTGGTTAAAAGGTCTTACTCAGTAACACACTATACCAAATTTGAAAGAAATTCCAGAAATGTTGAGGAAGAAGGTGATTGAAATACATCAGTCTGGGAAGGGTTACAAAGCTATTTACAAACGCTCTGGAACTTCAAAGAACCACAGCGAGTGCCGTTATCTCCAAATGGAAAAAAACTCTGCACAGTAGTGAACCTTCTCAGAAATGGCCGACCTTCCAAAATTCCTCCAAGAGAACAGCAACTACTCATCCAGGAAGTCAAAAAAGAGCCAAGGACAACATCAACCTACAGGCCTCTCTTGCCTCAGTAAAGGACACTGTTCATGACTCCACTATCAGAAAGACACTGGGGGAAAAATGGCTTCCATGGAAGAGTGGCGAGGTGAAAACCACTGCTAACCCAGAAGAACATTAAAGTTCATCTGAATTTTGCCAAAACACACCTTGATGGTCTCCAAACCTTTTGGGAGAATGTTCTGTGTATTGATGAGTTAAAAGTGGAAGTGTTTGGAAGACAGGGGTCCCGTTACATCTGGTGGAAACCTACCACAGAATTCCACACACAAAAAAATCATACTTACAGTCAAGCATGGTGGTGGGAGTGTGATGGTGTGGGGATGCTTTGCTGCTTCAGGGCCTGGGCAACTTGCAATAATTGAGGGAAACATGAATTCTGCTCTCTACCAGAAAATCCTAAAGGAGAATGTCCAGTCTTCAGTCTGTAAGTTGAAACTCAAGTGCAACTGGATTGTGCAGCAAGTCAATGATCCAAAGCATGGGAGTAAATCCTATTACTAGTAAGTGAAAGTCTTATTTCCAGTTATCGGAAACCTTTGGCTGCAGTTATTGCTGCTAAAAGTGGTACAAACAGATTTTAAATTTAAGGGGGCAATTAGTTTTTCACACTGGTGATAGGTGTTAGATAACTTTTGATTATTTGATTTTAATAACGTCTGAAGATCTAACACTACAGTTTGTAGTATGAGATATACACAAAAATAGAAGAAATTAGGATACTTTTTCACAGAACTGTAAATCATCTCACAGTTATGAGCTTATGTTAATTGTAATTCATGCCATGACACAGATCTGAAGTAGACAATAGCTTGCAGTAATAACAAGAAACAGTGTTATAATTGCACATATGCTTTATCTAGGTGTGGTGTCGTTAGAAATATACAACTTTTCCAGTAAAATTTCAACAGAAGTTTTAAGACACACTGCTCAGAGTTGCTTTGACATACATTTTTACCTCACCACATACATTATCACAACCTTGTATTAATACAGGTTTAGACAAAAGCACTTATTTCAGTAATTGCTAAACAAGTAATTGCTAAGCAAGACAGCTGCAAAATGAGAGCACTTTACTAAATGTACATGCCAGGTTTAATCAGTAATAAGATGTAATCCAGAACTTGCACAACCTCAGACTGCACCTAATCTCCCATGAATTCCTCAATCCCTGCTTTCCATCTAAGTGCATATGTCAACTGCACCCTTGGCCTGCCATCCTCCATCTACTTAGATACACTTCTCTGCAATTTCACCTGATTTATAGTGAGGAAAAGCATTTATTAGTGGGTTATTGACCTTGAAATGTGTAAAGTCAGTAAAAAAATGTGGCATCATGATCCAAGTTTTTGTATGGTTATTGTGGTGTGTTTTAAAAATAGTGAGAGTCATGGCTTATGCCTCTTCCCAAAAATGGTAGGTAAATAAACCAGAGCACTAATAAGCACTGCAAAAGAAATGCTAATGCTTTAGGCATATATGTATATGACCCAATTATTACTGCATGATGATGTTCAGCTGTTCATGTAATATTAAAAGCATATTATGTTCATATATAATACAGTATCTCACAAAAGTAAGTACACCCCTCACATTTTTGTAAATATTTGATTATATCTTTTAATGTGGCAACCCTGAAGAAATGACACTTTGATACAATGTAAAGTAGTGAGTGCACAGCTTGTGTAACAGTGTAAATTTGCTGTCCCCTCAAAATAACTCAACACACAGACATTAATGTCTAAACCGCTGGCAACAAAAGTGAGTACACCCCTAAGTGAAAATGTCCAAATTGGGCCCAAAGTGTAAATATTTTGTGTGGCCACCATTATTTTCCAGCACTGCCTTAACCCTCTTGGGCATGGAGTTCACCAGAGCTTCACAGGTTGCCACTGGAGTCCTCTTCCACTCCTCCATGACGACATCATGGAGCTGGTGGATGTTAGAGACCTTGTGCTCCTCCACCTTCCGTTTGAGGATGCCCCACAGATGCTCAATAGGGTTTAGGTCTGGAGACATGCTTGGCCAGTCCATCACCTTCACCCTCAGCTTCTTTAGCAAGGCAGTGGTCGTCTTGGAGGTGTGTTTGGGGTCGTTATCATGCTGGAATACTGCCCTGCGGCCCAGTCTCCAAAGGGAGGGGATCATGGACATTTTCACTGAGGGGTGTACTCACTTTTGTTGCCAGCGGTTTAGACATTAATGGCTGTGTGTTGAGTTATTTTGAGGGGGCAGCAAATTTACACTTTTACACAAGCTGTACACTCACTACTTTACATTGTAGCAAAGTTTCATTTCTTCAGTGTTTTATATATATATATATATATATATATATATATATATATATATATATATATATATATATATATATATTCTTAAAGCAAGGAGAAAAAGTTTGAGAATTGGGCAGCAACCATCTCTAACCTTTTACCTACCTATGTATTAAGACCATCTTGTGTACAAGCTTTGATCGTTGCTTCTTTGTTCTACAGACACTGTTGAAGTGATACAGATAGATCTACATTACGAGCATGAGGACAAAGTTTTTGGAGCCTGGCCATAAAGCAATCATCACCAGTCTCCTTTAGTTACAATATGTCAAGAACATGAGGGCAAGGTGGCACCTTGTAGAGATGAATAAGTGCTCTTTTAGGATCTGTTTTCATTCAGCAGTTGGTTACCTACCCATGACAAAAAAAAAAGGTGGAATGAACACCTATTAGTGTACATTATCCCAATTTCATAAACCTTGAAAAAAAATTACAAAACTCATCATAAGTTATTTAAATTGATTAGCTGAGAAGAAAACAAAGCAAGAGAGTAGACTACAAATCCATTTACATACCCTTGACAGATTTTCATCTGTAAAGAGTTCCCACACTGACTGATTTTATGTATCCATGCATAAGGACCGTGGAGCATATAGAAGTGTGTGTTTTGGAATGGAGTGGAACATGTCCGTACGAATCTCTCAGTGACCTTGTGATCCTTTTCTTCTGAATTGGGGTGGGGTAGGAATCACAGCCTGGAGGGGGCAAGGCCACACTTGTTTTCTGGAAGATGCTGATGACAGATGGTGTGAATAACATAAAATCACTCTTCAGTGACTTTCATCATTTTACACAGGCAAAGATCCAGGACATTGATTTCTATAGACACATCTGGTGCAACTCCTGTGCTGCACTTGGCTCATGATGTCACTGAAGTGGTTGGTGTTTGGTATAAGTACTCAAATCCATCTCCTGAGGCATACAGAATGAAATACCTATATACAGAAGGGTGACAAAAAACAACAACAACCTGGTGGCTCTGTTTTGCTGTAGGGAGCGTTTTGTTGGCATGGTTTTGGTTCCGCTTTTCCCATTTAGTGTAAGGTGTGAAACTTATTTTAAATAAGGGACCACATTACACTTAGTCCAATGTCAAAATGGACAGACCAATAACACATCAACCCCTTTTAAATATCTTCATTAATCAGCAATTATCCTAAAACTACATTCTCAATACACAAATGGATTGAACATATACAGCCAGAGTAACAGGTTGCAATTCATTACCAAGAAAACAAATGATGGTTTTACTTTACAGTCTTGCATAAACATTCACCCATTTGAACTGTTCCACATTTTGTAGTGTTATACCCTGGAAGTGAAATGGACTTAATTGGGATTAAATATGAAATTGACTTAATTGGGATTACTATATATGTATAATTTAGCCTGCTAGTCCAGAATTAGATCCTATTGCCACATTGAATTTAAGTTTGTTGCTCTATTTTGCTCCCTGGTGAAATAACAGAGTCCAACTCTTTTGTTTGATCTTTCACTTCAATTATGGTTAAGGAGCTGATTTTAATTTATTCGGTGGGCTAGATTAGAAACTTTAATGGGCCAGTTGCAGTCTGTGGGCTATATGTTTAATGCTCTTGTCTTAGATGGAGAGTCACTGCAAATCAGAACAACGTTATTCTGACTGATCACTTTTATCCTATGTTGAAACATCTCTATCTTGATAGGGGTGGTTTATTCCAGCATGACAGCACCTCCATCCACAGTGCACTCTCTTCCACCATCATCAAAACACCAACTGAGGTAATATCTTTTGAAAGAATTGTGTTCATCCTTTAATACAGTTCCAGAGAATCAGTAACAAAGTGTACTGCAGCTGTTCTGGTGTCTCAACACCTTACCAAGTTAATTTATTTTAGTATTTCCTTTAATTTGTATATTCAATCTGTATATAAGATGTAGTAAGAGAATATTAGCTCATTACCGACTGCAAGCCACATATTTGGTACGTAATAGTAAGATAATTTCTACACACATTTATATATTTAACAAGAAACAAGGAAGATTCATGTTTTTCTTCAATGCACTTGCAGGAATGCTTCGCCCATGTCATTTGTTTTGATAAGAAAGTGGATAGGTAAATGCAGGTAGCTGAGGAACCCTAGCTCCAGAGGACATCTGCTGATAGAAAGCTAATCTCACAATTGCATGTAGGGAATCGGAAAACACAATCTGACCTATTTCCGAGGCTGCACGCACAGTAGCTTCTGCTTGGTTCATGCTAAACATTCTGAGAAAAAACGTATGCAGGGTTTTCTTACCACACAAATTCAAATCAAGAAGGAAGTGAAATATGTGCTTTGTGGAAAATTGAGTGTCGATCCAAATCAAGGACTAGTTAAGGGATGCCTCAGTTTGATGAAGAAGGGAAGAAAAGCAGGGAAAAGGGTCTATGATTTTTCATGGCATGTGGTTGTGATATATCAAGAAGCTGCTGAGTATGACACATGACTCAAGTCATGCGCCAGAGCACTGGGAAAGTAATGTACACAACAATGCAACCTGGAACTATTTTCCTCCTTCCAAAACCCACAGTGAGAGATCTGCACGGGATCTTGAGTTAAGCTCTTTGTGTTTTGGCAAGTGGGCTAACGCACAAGGCATTAGCTACAGAGGATTCCAATGGACAAGTGTGGAATATTAGAACCAGATGAGGCCAGCACCACGAATGACTCAAAACAGAATGGAGAAAGGAAAAAGTCAGTGATGTCAGTGTCAGAGAAACGGATTCTGCAGAATGGGATCAGTCAATTAATTATGGCATCTTATTAAATGTATTCTTTAATATAATTTCTGTCGAATGTCAAAAATTTTCTGAATGTTTACATAATGTGCTTGTTGAGAAGTAAACAGCTATTCTAAATGTTTAGGAAAAAACACCATCCTATAGACAGTTACTGAGTCAGCATTATTAACAACAGCAGTGATCGAAATCAGGGGTTCAAACAGTTAAATCTCACAAAACTAACTCACAGAAGATAACTATACAAAAAGCTTACATGTACGATGCCGTAGAGATCATTTTACAATAGATCTGCAATAAGTATTCTACTACCTTTTTAACAATATAAACTTTCTGTATATGTGTTACCTTACTGGTATTTTGTATAAGGAACAAAATGGTAGACCTTGTGGCCACTAGCTTTTATCACAAGCACTGTGAAGTCTATGACAGTAAATTTATTTAAAATGCTATATATATATATATTTTTTTACAAACACCCTCCCCCACATATATTTATCATACAAATTACACTGTTACAAATAAATTGATAATTCAACTGAAATCTGTTTATCTAACATTAAATAGTGCAAGGCCATGCCTCTTATCAATTTCTTTCTTTCCAGTTACCGTTTTAAAACCCCAAATATAATATTGCGTGTTTTATTTAAAAAGGTGTTCGTCAAGGGCATCTATGACTGGTTGCAATAATACTTTAAACCTTTTTTGTTGTAGGGTTCTGCAGAGAACCCTTAAAATTCTCTTTACAGTGACAAACAAAAGAACCTTTGCTGGATGAAACCTAGTGTAATGTCCTTATTAGAATGTCAAAGAGTTGCAGTTAAGACTCTCTAAAAACCCAAACCAAGACAAATTTCACATCTTGAGGCAATCCTTTTAAAAGATTGGTAGGATTATGAAAAGATTTTACTGCTAATGCATTAGATTAATAAGAAATATTTTTTTCTGAAGCCACCAAATGGTCGTTTAAAATGGCTGTTATTATGTGGCTTTACATGATTCTGTTTTTGTTAGGAGGCAGTATATCACTGGTGATGTTAAAGTATAGGAAATTTCAGAAAAGGGGGGATAAAAATCCAAACAGAGCTATTGCCACATGGTATGTGTTTATAGAATCACCTGCCAGCATGCAACAAGATCTCTGAAACAGATGCAGTGACATATGGAGGCATCTGAATCTTTAGTTTACTCAGATTCCTTTCTGACTACTTGAGAAATCTTCCTTCTCTCTCTCTCTCTCTCTCTCTCTCTCTCTCTCTCTCTCTCTCTCTCTCTCTCTCTCTCTCTCTCACACACACACACACACACACACACACACACACACACACACAAACAGTCTAATAATGAATCGATTTCTAGAGTTAATAGTGGTTTTCACCAACCATTAACTCTAATCTACACTGAAACTTGAGACTAAAGGCTGGCATCAAGTCTATAAGACACTCGGCATCTGTCCAATCTAGAAATAGAGAGAGAACATTTATTTTAAGACATGTCAAACATTATGCCTCATATGACATAATTTTATACCAGAGCACTGTTGAATTCTTGAATCTGATTGGTGAGAAGATGTTGATTCGTTTTTGAGAATCGCAATATCACATTTCACTTGTATCCTCTTTTAAAGTCTTGTCTTTGTTTATATGTAGAATTGGAAATTAGCTCATTTTGTTAAAAGATTTTAACAGTGTAATGACAAATCATAATGACAAAATGGTCTAAAACTTTTACCAAAGAGAACCAAATTCTTTTCAGAGATGAGCAGAAGGAGATAGAAAAGTATGTGTGAAAGTGTTATTTAAAAAAAAAATAAAAGCCCTAGAATTAAAACATCAGGAACATTCTTATTACTTAATTAATCTGACTCAAAAAAGGGGCTGTTGTTGAGTTAATTCAGTTCTTTATTCCAGCCTGCTGTATGGATACCTTAAACTTAACCCTAATAAAATATCATGTTTCACAGAAGGATATCTGATCTGTGTGGAAATCTGTTCCATTGTTTACCAGATTTAGCAAAAACTCAAAAAAGCTCAACTACTACTACTACTACTAATAATAATAATACAACTTCTACTATTACTTCATCTACCACCACTAGTACTATTACTACTCTTTCTATTATTACTTCTACTACTACTTCCACTACTACTTCTACAACTACTACTACTACTACTACTACTACTACAGCTACTACTACTACTAGTACTATTACTACTCTTTCTACTATTACTACTACTACTACTACTACTACTACTAACAATAATAGTAGTAATAATAATAATAATAATAATAATAATAATAATAATAATAATAATAATAAACAGTTGGTTTGATTGGCAGATGTTACCAAAAGCAGATGAAAGACTAAGAAAAACAGTTTTTATTTGACCCACCCTTGTGTTTATATATGATAAATATAACAATATTGTAGCTGTTCAATTACATTGTACAAACCTATATTTATTAGGAGTGATCTGTGGTCGCATGCTACACAGACACAAGCTGGGAGCTGTTTAGTCCCTGCTGGGTTGCCTGGATAAGGGTATCAGTGAACTGGCTATGATGACTCCATCGTATTTTAGATATGTGTCGAGATGTGTGTTGGTGTCATGTGCTAATGCATGTATGCTTCTGAATGTGTTAGGTAGGCATGTTTGTGTGATGAATTCCATATGCAACCAGTGGCACTGAGCATGCATTAACAGTGCCAGTAGGGCTTGCCACAGCCTTAGTCACTAGGAATGCTGGTATGGCTCTTGTTTTGTTAGGCAGATGTCTGTGTGGTGTTAATTGTAATGAGAAATCCATATGGAACCAGTGGCATTGAGCACGCATTAACAATACCATTGGGGATTGCTTCCGCTTTAATTACTGGGGAGACATGTATCATGCTGGCTGTGTTAGACATGTTGGCAAGGCTGAAAGACAAGTGAGGTAATCCATAGAACATAAGCTACTTTTGAACATAAGCTACTTGGCCTGATCACCCCTGGCTGGGTCTCCTGGGCGAGGGTGTCTGATCTTCGAAAGACCCAATGACCCCAGGTAACATCACTGATGATATGTCCAAGTGCAGCACAAGATTTTTGTATTTGTCATGTCCTCATATTTTTTTTTATGTTCTCTTGACATTTTATGGGAACATGTACTAAAACTGATCTAAATGCTGACAAGACAAAGCTGTGAAATACAGCAGTGTTTCTGCTCTCCTGTGCAGTTTTCTTTCCACAACAGTAAAAATCTGAAAAGGTCATGATGTAATGGAGATTTGTGCACAGTGTAAGCTATTTGTCACAATAAATATTGTTGACAGATTCTATTGACAGATACAGATAGTATTTAGAGCATGCCACACAGACCTTACAAGAAATCTTTGGAAATATGACTGATGACTACTAAGATGCAGTAATTGGTAAAACAGCTCTAGCAGTAAATCAAATCAAAGCTAAATTCAATCAGTTATATAATCGCATTGCTCCTTATATCATGTGCACAGTAGTTTACTAATTCAATACAAAGTTATTCCTGTACCAACCCAAAGGCGAATCGAACCAAACTAATGACAATCATACACAATTAGTTTGATTTTTTGACATGAGGTCAATGATAAAATCATAAAATACACTAAAGTTATGTTCAGTTTGTGGCTTGGGATGGTCAATGTTCCCTAACAGAGATCATGTGGTAGAGGTGAAATGCCTCTGAGGCAAATACCTGGCCAACATCTCCTACCAGTGGTTCCTCTGTTTCTGCCAAGGCAAGGCTTCTGCTTTGTTCCTGCAGATGGGAATGGAGATAGTGACTCTCTCCGGAACGCTCAGCCCAAGTGCAAAAACAAACAACATACCAGATGCATGAAGAGATCTTCCCTATCTGTCTTTGTGCTTTGCACAGCCTCTTTCTATTTTATGCATGGTTACAATCTCATTTTTATTACCCTAAAAATAGCAAGAGAGTGAATGTTATTTAATTAACATTCAGTGCTAAAATGAATTACAATGTTCATGTACATCCAGCTGAACCCAATGTGTAAATGTTTATTGGACCCCATGCACAGTATGCACAGTTGAGACAATCTCAGAGAATTTGCTGTGTTCCAATGAAATTACACCGAATAACAGTTAGTTAGAGTTAGCTCAACTCTGCTATCACAGTTTAGATCTGTGTCTCCACCAAAAGCACTCAGTTTAGTTTAATTACATTGAAGTAAGTTGAAAAAAGGTGTCTTTAGGTCATAATATGCCAGTTTGAAAGGTGTAGGCATGTAATATCTCTTTAACTTCTCAAATGTTTCTACTAGACATAAATGAGGTTACATGAACATCAAATGGAGACTGTTGCTTGAGTCTCCTGTTTCTCACATTTATCTCCTAAGACAAAAACTCAAACACTCTCAGATTGGTCTCCTCTAAAATTTCAGAAGAGCTCTCTATAATATCACACACTGTGCACAGATTGTTCTCCTTCACTAGAGACTCTGGTGCTCTCATATTTATCTCCTCTAAAGTTCCAGAAGAGCTCTCTATAATATCACACACTGTGCACAGATTGTTTTCCTTAGCTTGAGACTCTGGTGTTCTCATATTTATCTCCTCTAAAGTTCCAGAAGAGATCTCTACAACATCACACACACTGTGCTCAGATAGTTCTCCTTCATAGGAGACTCTGGTGCTCTCATATTTATCTCCTCTAAAGTTCCAGAACAGATCTCTACAACATCACACAAGTAAATGGTCTCAATAAGTACTCAAACTTTTCTCAATATTATTGTATAATATTAATATTTCTTAGTCTATAGTATTCAAGGATTGAGTCATAAGCCATCATCATTGTACCTTTCACCAAAAAAACTCCAGGGTTTTGTTCCTGTGACGAGACTTCTATAAGTCACTTTGGATAAAGACATCTGGTAGATGACATAAATTGTACAGCTCTATTCTCTTAATGTATGCCAAATTACATTTAACTCTAATCCAATTCCTTCAGTGTCACTCTTATTATAGACCTTTCAAGTATTTTCACTGTTATTCAACCACACAAGTTCAATCAAATACAGTTGTTTAGCATAGACAGTGTTTTGTTACACAATGAATTCAACGAATTAAAACATGGCCTACATTAAAATACAGACTATAAGTAAAACAATAAGTCTATTAAACTTCGTACATTAGTTTAATCCCTTTCCAGTGTGTTTGGGAAATGGCATGCATATACAATGCCTGGCATTTACGAAAAATTTAAGAATGCTAGTTTGCTCAGAATATTTTCAGTTGCTGAAACTTCCATTTTTCCTGGAATCTCCCAGCAAGCATACAATGTGAAAACCTGTTACAGTGTGCGGCAGAAGATCCATTCCTGTGCATAAAAATTAGTTCACAAAAACAAGATATCTTTCATTGAAAATTTGTCTCCATCTTTATAACTAAAAACAAAAGTCAATTTGACCATATCTGATATCCCTCCATTCACGAAATGTTACAGTTCAATTTTTCCCTTTTTTTGGCTCCGACATTCTGCTTTGAGAAGTAGACAGTTCTGCCTATCTGA
Source organism: Ictalurus punctatus (assembly GCF_001660625.3). Lineage (NCBI taxonomy): Eukaryota > Metazoa > Chordata > Actinopteri > Siluriformes > Ictaluridae > Ictalurus > Ictalurus punctatus. The sequence continues at coordinate 3,454,118 of NC_030426.2, read as the reverse complement.
ACTCTGTTAAATGACTTCACTACATTACTATGTAAGCTATGACCCACAAATGTTTCTATTGTAGACATGTCTGCACAATCCAGCAAAAGATTAAAAGGAACACCCATTTCTTTAACTCTAGTGGCAACAGTGTTTGTTGAACAAAAACTTGTGTCACTTGTCATCTTAGCAATGAAATCAGCAATAACATTACTAATCTTTGTGGTCTGAGCAATATTTGGGAGATGCGGAATGAGCTTCACTGCATTTGCCATTTGTAAAGGTATATTTTGAGTTCCATTAATGAGACAAAGCAAATGTCCATTTTTGTCTTCAAAGTGAAAGCAAGAATGAGTCCACAAAGGTCAAAGAGCTCTAACATGGTCTGCTAAATGTACTAATAAAAGCACATTGGCTGTTGGTATCTTTGACCGTAAAGCTCACCCATCTGAGAACAAAACGTCCACAGAAGTTTCTCAAGATGATCTAATTGTTCAAAAGTTATCGAGTCCAATAGAAGAACAAATATTGACTCACTTAATGGCAGAAAATGGTTGTAGTACAGGTTTGCAAGAATACTATTGGCCCAAAGAACAACAACATATACCGGTATTCTGAAGCTTTGTAGTACATTCTATGGGCAGAAATAGAGCGAAGGTAGCGTGTTCCAAATGCTGGTTGAATTTCACCCATGTGTTTGTCTACTTCACCAATTGATCTGACTATGCTAAAAGGACAGTGTGAGAATTCTGTGGAAAACCACAAAAGCACCAAAAGTCGCATGGCACCAAGCAGCACAGAATGCATGTAATCAATACCTGTGCCTAAGACCAAATCAAAACTATCTAAAGTGTTAAGGTAAGTCGGACACTTAACTCCACGCACAATGGTTTTTGACTTGGCTTCTTCAACGATGGCATCCTCTTGTCCCCTTTCTCCAGTTTTTACTCTTGTGCCTGGCTGTTGACATTTCAAACACCCAAAATATCCATTAAACTGAACAGTATTTAACACTAATGCTTTTGCAGGTAAAGTCCCTGCAATGGTTAAGACTTTGCATGTGAAAGGCTTGGGTGATTCAGAGAACTGAACAAGGACTCCATCTCTTTGTCGTTAAGGGTGTCACACAATGGTTTAAGGAAAGTCAGCATAGTGATATTCTACTGGACAGTGCAGGGAAATCAATTTAAAGCCACTTAGAGCTTTCCCTGTAATTTTGTTTCTATTAGCAAAAGATAATATAATGAGAAGACTCCCTGCAGTAGATATAGGAGCGTTTCTGTGAAGTGGGCAATCACCAAACTTTTCCCTGATTTCTCCATCATTATTTACAACACTGTGATTAAATGAAAGGCTATCGTCAAGCAAAGGGCTTTCTTCCGACTCATCATCAAATTCAGAAAATAGGAAATCATTGCTTAAGTCTATATGATCAAACTGTTCCGCATCAGAATCAAGACGTGTATTGATTGTGGTATTGACTTGTATGAACTCTTTCGCTGACATTACAAAGTTCAGGTCCATACTCCACAGAAGGTTCCTCTGTCTTAGAAGTCTCATTTTCCACTCTGGAGCAGGAAGCATAGTTCTAAACAGTAGTCATTTGACCTAGGGATTGTCGTTTCTCCCATTTGTAGTTTTTTTTTTTTTTTGCTGCAAGAAAAGAAAATCACACACCAAAGTGTACATACAAGGTAGGCATTTCTAATAAATACATACAATTAAATAAATGATTATCACTGGCATAATTTGCCTTCTATATCTTTTGGGTTTTGATTGACTCTTCATTTTGCTCCTCCAATTAGAATGGGTTATTTGGCCATCCTCAGTCTTATTGTAAAGCTGGAAAACTAATCTGGACATAAAAAAAATAAATACACAAATTATTTGTTCATGTCTTAACACCAAAGCATCACGACATACATAAATTCATTACCTGAGTCTGCCATGTTTAACACAGAGACATAGAAAGATACTATGGTACTGTTCACAACTTCTAAACATTGTTTCACGCTGTTCGTATTCAAAAGGGAACATCCTTTGTGAACTGCTTGTAGAAAGCAGTATTATGAGCCTTGATCACTCATGCAAGTTTAATATAAAAAGGTCCATTTGTTACTGTCCAATCGGATTAATGGACCCAATTTATTATTATTATTATTATCATTTTATTCAAAAAGTGTAGTTACAGCATTTTGCCTTCGTAGGGCAGTATAGGGATTCCACATATGATTACACCAGGTGTGCAGTTCACCTGAGAGGTGTGATTGAGCACCAAGTTCACAAAGATAGGTGGCAGCTTGGAAAAAAACATTGAAGGTTCAGGGTTCACTCTTTTTTATTATTAAAAAGGTTAAAACAAGTAGCCTATGAAAAATATCACAAACTTGGCATTTACACAATAAATAATATTATTAGCATTTTTGTATTGGTTGTTTCATACCCTTGCTTCAACAGAGGGTGATGCATCAAAATATGGAGGGAAACAGAAAGAAAAGGTAAGTAGCAGCATTTCTTATGTGTAGTATTTACCTATTGTTTGCCAGAAGCACTTGTTCAATCTATTATTTTTTTGTAGTAATTTTCTCTTTTCCACAGAACAGAGGTCAGTGTGATGGAAATAACCAAGAGAATCCATAACCCACCAAAGTATGTCCAGCTGAACACCAACCTTCTTCTCCACAAACCCATCCTCAATCTTCAGTTTTTCCACCAACTCAGCATCAGTCTCTGTCATCGCCATGGGCCACCCAGCCTTTTAATGTACAGACCCTTAGATCACCTGAGTGTTCTAACCAAGAGCAGCCTGCCTTAATGGATTTGGATGAACATGAACCATTTTTACAAAATTCCACTCCCAAGGAAACATTTTTGGATCTTTTGTTTAATCAATCTGATTTACAGTCTCATACGCAACCTTCATCTGAAAGTACAAATCAGGATGACAGGCTTGGGTTAGAGAATGGTGAGCATACACCATTCCCAAGATCACCAGCACATACTGTAATCACAGAGCATGATTACAGATTATCAAGCAGGTACAGATTATCAAGCAGGCCTACCCAGTGTCAACTCAGAGAATACATCCAATGAAAAAATAATGTGGTAGGCATGTGACACCTGCAAGCTGGAAGTTCATCCATCCATCCATTCTCAACCACTTAAACGTAATCGGGTCGCGGGGGTAGCAGCTCCAGCAGGGGACCCCAAACTTCCCTTTCCCGAGCCACATTAACCAGCTCTGACTGGGGGATCCCGAGGCGTTCCCAGGCCAGTGTGGATATATAATCTCTCCACCTAGTCCAGGGTCTACCCCGAGGTCTCCTCCCAGCTGGGCGTGCCTGGAACACCTCCTTAGGGAGGCGCCCAAGGGGCATCCTTACCAGGTGCCTGAACCACCTCAACTGACTCCTTTCAATGCAAAGGAGCAGCGGCTCTACGCTAAGTTCCTCTCGGATAGCCGAGCTTCTCACCCTATCTCTAAGGAAGAAGCCATCCACCCTCCTGAGAAAACCCATTTTGGCCGCTTGTACCCGCGATCTAGTTCTTTCGGTCACTACCCAGCTTTCATGACCATAGGTGAGGGTAGGAACGAAAATTGCCCGGTAGATCGAGAGCTTTGCCTTCCAGCTCAGCTCTGTTTTTGTCACAACGGAGCGGTAAAGCGATTGCAATACTGCTCCCGCTGCTCTGATACTCCAGCCAATCTCCCGCTTCAATGTCCCCTCACTCATGAACAAGGCCCAGAGGTACTTGAACTCCTTCACTTGGGTTAAGTACTCATTCCCTACCTGGAGTAGGCACTCCATCGGTTTCCTGCTGAGAACCATGGCCTCAGATTTAGAGGTGCTAATCCTCATCCCAGCCGCTTCACACTCAGCTGCAAACCAATCCAGTGAGTGCTGAAGGTCACGGACCGATGATGCCATCAGGAAAAAGCAGCGATGAGAGTTTCAGGCCACCAAACCGCTACCCCTCACCAGCATGACTACGCCTCAATATCCTGTCCATGAATATCACAAACAGGATTGGTGACAAAGCGTAGCCCTGGTGGAGACCAACCCCACCTGGAACAATTCCGACTTTTTGCCGAGAAACACAGCTCTCGCTTTGGACGTACAGCAATTGAATAGCCCCAAGAAGGGAACCCCTCACCCCATACTCCTCAGCACCTCCCACAGTAAACCCCTGGGGACCCGGTCCTACGCCTTCTCCAGATCCACAAAACACATGTAGACCGGATGGGCATACTCCCAGGCCCCCTCCAAGATCCTTGCGAGAGTAAAGAGCTGGTCCGTTGTTCCACGACCAGGACGGAATCTACATTGTTCCTCTTCAATCCGAGGTTCGACTATTGGCCGAACTCTCTGTTCCAGCGCCTTGGAGTAGACTTTACCAGGGAGGCTGAGAAGTATGATCCCCTATAATTTGCACACACTCTGTGGTCCCCCTTTTCGAACTGGGGAACCACCACCCGGGTCTGCCACTCCTTGGGCACTGTCCCTGACTTCCACGCAATGTTAAAGAGGCGTGTCATCAAAGACATCCACTCCACACCCAGAGCTTTCAGCATTTCTGGATGGATCTCATCAATCCCCTGGGCTTTGCCACTGTGTAGTTGTCTCAGTGATCTCCACCAGGGAAATTGACGATGATCCCTGGAGATACCTGGAGAGGCATGATTGGGAGGAACGGCCTCCCTGATCTAAACCCGAGCGGGCGTTTGTTGTTGACTTCTGTGTGAGTCATGGACTGTCTATAATGAATACCATGTTCGAACATAAGGAGGCTCATAAGTGTACGTGGTACCAGAGCACCCGAGGCCGAAGGTCGATGATCGATTTTGTAATCGTATCATCTGATCTGAGGCCGCATGTTCTGGACACTCGGGTGAAGAGAGGGGCAGAGCTGTCAACTGATCCCCATCTGGTGGTGAGTTGGGTCAGGGGTTGGGGGAAGACTCTGGACAGACTTGGAAAGCCCAAACAGGTAGTGCGGGTGAACTGGGAATGTCTGGAGGAGGACCCTGTCTGTGAGATCTTCAACTCACACCTCCAGCGGAGTATTTCTGACACCCCTGTGGAGGTTGGGCATTGAGCCTGAGTGGGCAATGTTCAAAGCCTCCATTGATGAAGCTGCGGTGGAGAGCTGTGGTCTCAAGGTCTTAGGTGCCTCAAGGGGCGGTAACCCTCAAATATCGTGGTGGACACCGGTGGTCAGGGAAGCCGTCCGACTGAAGAAGGAGGCTTTCCGGGATGTGTTATCCCAGAGGACCCCGGAGGCAGTTGCAAGGTACCGACAGGCCCGAAGGGCTGCAGCCTCTGCCATGAAAGAGGCAAAGCAGTGGGTGTGGGAGAAGTTTGGAAAGGACATGGAGCATGCTGGAAGTACAGACATTAATTAAAGAGAGGAACATGATGCAGGATATGCTGTCCAGTATGAGTTAGTGTAATTTTAATGTTTTATGTTACTACTTGTTGTAACTATGGTTTATTTTGTGAACCAATAATGTCTACTTGCCTGTTTAGATGGCAGTTTGTGAGAAGTGACTAGCCTGGTGAAATGAACCAAGCAATAAGAAATGCATTCATACAGCTCATATTTTGTTACTTAAAATTAGTCTCATTTGGAACAGAACATTATTCTTTTCTCCCATACCTTTTCTGTTTCAGACCTTGAGCACATGCAAGCACTCAGGGGCTTTATAGATCAGTTGGATGAATACAAAGCATATGAAAGTGGAGTTCTGATGCCTAAGACCTGGTCAACAAGAACTGTACCCAGATAGTGGGCTCTTCTTGTCCTCAAAAAGTCAAATGAGATCAACTTAATAGATTAAAGATTCTTTTTATCATTATTATTATTATTATTATTATTATTATTATTATTATTATTATTATTATTATTATGTTATATTACATTTGTTGTGATATGTGAAGCATCCCATAAATACTGTTGTGACTCCTCTATTGGCTAAATGTGTTTTGTCAAGATATGTCTTTGTCTCTATCAAGATACATGAGTGTTTTTGTTGGCAAATGTTCTAAAACTGAATGTGAAACAATAAAGAGTAGAAAGCGGTTACAGTTGGATGTATTATTTGGAAAAAAAAAAAGATTCTGGTTCATTCTGAAGGTAAAATGGAGTCTTGACAAAGACTAATGCTAGACAATAGAGATCTCCCTTGATTCTCACACCACATTCTGAGTCCTTTTTCTCTCAGAACTTTCTCATTTGTGTCTATTTTTATTTCTAAGGAATTTCAGGAGAAACATGTGATGACAAAGTTGAAACCTGAATGAGACATATGAGAATCAGCATTTAGTATCCTGACCTTAGAAAGAGCAATATTTGAGCAACAAAATGTTTCTATAATGGAGTCTTAAAAGAGATTACATCAAGACAATAAAGTGATGTTTCATGTTCCTCACACCACATCTAAGTTTTGACTCCTTTCTCTCAGATATTTCTCATATCTCATTTGGGTCTACTTTTATTTCTCCTAAGGAATTTTAGGAGAAACAACTGAAACACTATTTATACTAAAATGAGAGAGATATGAGAATCACAACGATTTCCTGAGCTTAGGAAAAGCAACCACTGAGCAATAATCTTTTCCTCTGGTTTGAGACAGGGGAAGCAGCCTGAGCACTGTATCAAACCTAAAACCCTGGAGCTGTGAGGTGGAAATGCAACTCACTGCACCAGCATGCTGCCCCATTATGTATGTGCTGTCATTTCACAGTAAGAACAACTATTGTACAGTTGTACAGTAAGTTGGAAGCCGCTCTGAAGGATTTCGCAGAGTAAAAATGGCATGCATTACAACACTTAGGTTAACTAAAAGTGAAAAGAACATTCAGGGTGCGGCTGAGAACATTTAAGCCCTGCAAGTCCATCCTTGGCACCCAAAATTAAACAAATATAACTCCTTTTTTTAGCATTCCTCCCAAGGCCAGGCCCACAAAACATGCTAAAACTACTTCCTAGTCCTGAGTGCCTATAAGTGTTTGTTTGGTGCCCTCTCAAAGATTCTTCCTCATGTAGTCTTGAGGAGTTTTTCCTTGCCACCGTCACTTCTGGCTTGCTCATTAGTATCTACATCTGGATTTCTGTAAAGTTGCTTTGTGACAGTGTCAATGTTGAAAGCATATCCCTACAAAATGAAATCGAATTACCTTGTTTTATCATGATAAATCAGTTACTGGTGAATGAACCGTCTACCTTGCATACCTTGCATAAGCTCTTGAACTTTGGTTAGCCCTTGATAGCTGGAGCTACAAGTACTTTGTACTAGAGATGCATGGATACTAAATTTCTCAGCCGCATACCGATAACCGATTATTCAGAGTGATATCGTCCGATACCGATAGTTCTGCCTTTTATGCCTTCTTTTAAATTAATAATAATTAATTCCACAATTCTAAAAAAAAAAAAAAAAAAAAAAAATGCAAATAAAAACTTTATTCTCTCCATTTCAACAAGTAGTTTCACAGTAACTGGTCTCATAAACAGAAAACACATTACTCTAATTAACATTTACACATGAACTAAATTCTGAAGATTAAACTAAGATTTCTTAACTTATTGAATGTTATTAATTCATATTAATATTGACTGAATTCTAAAAAAACCTCCTGTTAGTCTCACATTCACTCATCACAAACAAAAACATTTCTACTCTATCACCGAACATCAAACTGGTAATGTATAGGCCTAATATAAACTGTTTTTTTTTTAATGATATTAACTCATTAACATTAAGTGGATATGAAATATACCACTCAACAAATATATTTTTCTGTGCAATATATACTTTTTGTCAACTCATCTTCATTTAAATTTTTCAATGGTGTACTGGTCCTTTAATTCAGCACAAGCAGCTCGACCAGTACAGAAAAAAACAAAAACTAGACTCGATTGTGAAACTCCCTTTTCATTGCTGCTCATGTCCGGTGTAAATTTATTTTAGTGTTGCATAGCTTATAAAATGCAGTTTTGTCATCGTTCCACACAAGAGACATCTTTACACACAGCACGAAATCGATGTGTTTTCCCGCACTCTTTTTACTGACAGAATATAATTGGCCCTGAACATCGGATGTTTTTAAACTAACAAAGAGTGAAAAATTGCCTTTTTTCACCGATGATAATCGGTATCGGCCGATACATCGGTGCATTTCGACTTTCCACACATACTGCATATTCCTGTATGTGCAAAGCTGCACAAATGTTTACCTTTCACTGTTGGTGAAGATGCGTCCTTGACCTATATTTTGTCAGAGACAGAATCTGTATGATTAAAAACACAGCACATGGTGTTATGCAGATTCTTTTCAGTGACTAATGGAGGCATCATCATGTTCACACTTTTTACATTTTGTCATTTTAATTTTCATTAATTCACATTTTCTCTGAGAAAGAAATTCTATTCCTTTTACACCAGACATGATATGCATCAATGACAACACACGATTAGCTCCCCAGCACAGGAAGTCTTTAATGCTTCCTTATACAAATCTATTCCAAATCTTTCCCATGTGCTGTTAAATGTAAAGCATGCAACCATATGGCAAAGCAACTGAACCATGACATCTGTGGTAAAATGAAATTGCTCTAGCTGCAGATGCTAAGTTGTCCAATGGATACAAGTTATTAAATTTGACTAATTAAGGGACTAAAAGTTTTTTTTTAATTTTGCCTTTTTAATGTGTATGAAGTTATATGATCCCTTTTTTTTTTTTTTTTTTTTTTTTTAACCCTTGCTTATGATGTGCTTTGTATGCATTCAGAGTGAAACTGCAAAGCTGTACAAATTTCTAAACATACCTTATATATTAAAACCGTACACTCCAGACTACAGTGGTTATTGAAATACAACTACCCACATCTAAAGACAATGTCTTAATACAAATAATGGGGTGAACTAATTACTAGCCTACAAATCCTAAATTGTTTAAACTCTTATACAGAATGTACAAAATGTAACGAATATTTGCAAACAGTGTAGTGTTACTTTTTTAATACTTGAAAAGTGTGTTAAAATAAAGCTATAGCAGTGATATGATTAAACTATGAATTATGGCATGAATCCTTTTTTATGAAGGGTGCAAATAATTCTGGAACTGACTGTATCTAACCTACCCATTTTTAACAAAACATTATACAGCAGCCTGTGCCTACTGTTACAACTATCCTTGTCTTTGGATTTACTGAGCAATACAGTGAGTATCTAATTGCTCGGGCTTGTTGGACTTGGTTGGAATACATCTATAGCTTCTATTTCCCACAAAATAGAGGCAAATTATAAGCTCTTTTCTTATGAGAGATTTACTTGTCAGAGGACACATACAAACTATCCCCAAACCCCAAATTGTTAAATGGCACCAGCTGGGCATTGATAGATTTCTCATTTACAGTGGTAAGTAAACATTTGGACACAGTTGTGTGCAGTAGTTATGCTGCTACTACTGCCAGTAACCTTTGATTATCATTATCCAATTTAGAGTGTAAGTCTGTGGTGGAATAGCGTCTCATTTGAAAGAGGAACATTACCAACTCAAATGAAGCTCAAATGAAATAAGTGGTTTGGAGAAAAGCCAGAAGCAGAAATTTCCCCTCTTCTTGCGACATATTTGATAAGCCAAGGCATGTTTGTTGTTCAAGTATTGCTTTATTATTTTTGCACTGGACATATGAAAACCATCTAAAAAAATAAAATAAAAGAAGCTCAGGACCACCCTGTTACTATCATGCAGTATGCCTCAATCCATGGTAAGTTATTAGGTAATCACAAACTGATCTGCATATTTCTTTTCTAACAGTGAACTGCTATAAGCTGGACCATTCCATAAGTATATAACTAAGCAATATAGCACAAGCAAGAGTGCGGTTATATTCAGTACCGGCACAGCTGTGATTTGGCTGTAGGTAATCCTAGCTGTGCTGATATTCACCATAATCTCACTCTTCCTCATGTGATATTGCTTTCATACAACAGTTCTATAAATAAGAAGTTAATATTGGGTAAGTGACATTTCAGACACAATTTGGCCAAATGTTCTGTTTGTTTTTGCTCCGCTAACAGAAATAGATCCTGAAGAAGCAACACTCACTTTGTAGCATGTTGGCTAGCTGGCAAGCTAGCTCACATTGATTTGTACATTCCTGTTAAAGGTGCTTGCGCTAAAATTGGCCTTCCTTCTTCCTTATCATCTTCACCTGATGAGCTTTTATACTTTAATGATGATGTCACTAGCACTACTGTAGTAACCATTTAAAAATTGGAAGTGGAATTTTATGTGGGGAACACAGACAAGTGGCGTGATACACACTGTGAAATGTCCCAGTGCGGTTATAGGAAATATAGCCACTCTTGGAACTCTGCTCATTCTTAACACATAATCATACAAGCTCTCATAAAAAACATCAATTTTGTACAAACAAAGATTTATTTCTCCCAAAATTTCTTCTAACCATTTCCCCTAAAAAAACAGGAATAATCATGACAACTAGTATACATGCATTGCAAATATTTTGTAAGTTTATTCGGAAACAGATGAAATAAATTTTTTATTAAATTATTACACTTTTGTGTCAGAAGAACAATCAATGACAAAGTTTCTCTTCTCAATATAGAAAAGCTTATCATGATAGCATATAATTGGAGCACATGCCAAGTAGTTCCCAAGATATTCTTAATATCTTGAAGCTATCTTTTCTTTTAATAAATATTAATTAAAAAAGAGGATATTTGTTAATAATCAATAGTTACAGTCATGTAGAATTTTGGAATTCAGCTTTTATTTCCTGGGCTTTATATGTAGATGTGTTATAAGACATAGAATATAGCACATTTTGTAACAGACCACCCAATTTGTAGGCGAGCAAAAATATTGGAACATGCGACTGACAGGTGTTTCTTGTTACCTTGTTGTGTCCTGTTAGATTGATTGTTTAAACAATAAATAGCTCTGAACATCTACTCTTATTTTTAGACTTCAGTTTCACTTGAGAAGACTGCATTTGATGTAAAAAAGGATAAGCAAACATGAAGAACAGAGAGCTGTCAATTGGAGAGAAGCAAGCAATTTTGAAGCTGAGAAAAGTGGGAAAAGTAATCAGAGGCATTGCATAAACATTGGGCATAGCCAATACTACAATTTGAAAATGTACTGATAAAGAATTAAACCAATTGAGCAACAGACACCAAATGGGTCAGCCAAGGAAAACTGCTAATGACAGAAACGTCGGGATTACGCATGTAACCCTGTTCCCTGAGAAGGGAACGAGATGTTGCATTTAGCATAACAGTATGGGAATGCCTTGCGCACGTGACCGGTATCTGAAGGTTGTGTAAAATCATGCCTCTACGTATATGCCTGCCATGATCAGGTGACGTGGCAATTAAGCGCGTCGCATGATTATATATATATATATATATATATATATATATATATATATATATATGGCATCTGTGAACCACGCCGCCAGCCTCTATTATCTGAAGCGAAGACGCAATTCACAGGCCTGCCCTGGTATGACAGTGCTATGCAACGTCCCGTTCCCTTCTCAGGGAACAGGGTTACATGCGTAACCCCGACGTTCCCTTTCAAAGGGAACTTCGACGTTGCATTTAGCATAACAGTATGGGAACAGGAATACCCACTCCATCATACTGAGGGTACGGCCTGTTCACAAATACCCAAGCCCGAGGGTCACTGCAAGACACTCGGGCCCGGGGTGGAATGAATATCCAGGCTGTAATAACGAATGACTGTGTGTGGCGTAGACCACCCTGCAGCCGCACACACATCCTGCAAGAATACCCCTTTGGACAAAGCCTTCGAGGAGGCGACCGCTCTAGTGGAATGAGCTCTTATGCCCAGAGGCGTGACGAGACCGTGTGTCGTAAGCCCTAGAGGTTGCTTCCACTATCCAAGTAGAGATGCGCTGCTTTGACACAGCATCACTTTTCCTGTCGCTGCCAAAGCAGACCAGTGGCTGCTCAGACTTACGTCACTGGCCGGAGCGGTGGACGTAAGTAGAGGGAGCCCTTACTGGACACAGCAGGTGCATCCGCTCTTGTTCCGGTGTGAGGAACAGAGGAGGGCAAAAAGCCTGCAACACCACAGGGTGGGCAGCCGATGTAGGCACTTTAGGAATATAATCCGGCCTAGCTTGTAGACCTCCCACTCGCTTGAGAGATGTCAGGGCCAGTAAAAGAGCTAACTTTAGAGTCAGAAGCTTCTCAGAGGCTGACTCTAAGGGCACAAATGGGGCCCCTGATAGACCTTCCAAGACCACAGCAAGGTCCCAGGAAGGAATGCACGGCCTGCAGATGGGCCTCAGCCATCTGACACCTCGAAGTTAGAGGATGTTGCCCCACAAAGGCTCCATCAACAGGGGCATGGCTGGCTGAAACGGCGGCCAAGTAACCCTGATTGTAGAAGGAGCCCAGCCCGCTGAGAAACATTCTTGTAAGAACTCCAGGACTGTAGCTATTGCGCAGTTCCCACTGCTCTTTACTTTATATATGCTACCCCTAGGTCAAATTATTCGTAAACATGGAATTAGCTTCCACTGTTATGCTGATGATACACAGTTGTATGTTTCAGCGAAGCCAGAGGACAGACAGAAGCTTAGAAAAGTTGAGGATTGTGTAAAGGACATTAGACATTGGATGTTAACTAACTTCCTTCTACTTAATTCTGATAAAACAGAAATACTTTTATTAGGCCCACGTGTAGCTAGAAGAAATCTCTCTGATCACATGGTTACTCTGGATGGTCTTTCTGTTTCATCATGTACAGCAGTTAAAGACCTTGGAGTGATTATTGACTCCAGCCTATCATTTGATGCTCATGTAGATAATATTACTAGGATAGCTTTCTTTCATCTCAGAAATATTTCTAAAATAAGAAACATATTGTCACTACATGATGCGGAAATACTAGTTCATGCATTCGTCACCTCTAGATTAGATTACTGTAATGCCTTACTGTCTGGATGTTCCAGTAGGAATATAAATAAGCTCCAGTTAGTCCAGAATGCAGCCGCTAGAGTTATTAACCTATAAAGCACTAAATGGTCTCGCGCCACAATATCTAAGCGATCTTTTGGTTTTATATGATCCGCCACGCCTACTTAGATCAAAAGATGCAGGCTATTTGACGGTACCTCGAATAGTGAAGGCTACAGCAGGGGGAAGAGCTTTCTCTTATAGAGCCCCACAGTTATGGAACAGTCTTCCAATTAGTGTTCGGGACTCAGACACAGTCTCAGTGTTTAAGTCTAGGCTTAAAACGTATTTGTTTACACAAGCCTACCCTGACTAGATTCTGTTCTACTACTTCGCAGTCATAATAATCTTTTTTCTCCCTCTCTCCTTTCGCCGAGCCCCACACGAATTTATGGAGATACTAGAGATCCAGATCCTTTCTGCCTCTGGATGGAGCTCAAATCTTCTCTAATTCCAGACTGCTGGGACTATGGCTGCTCCTAAGGCCATACAGACTTCAGATAAATCCATAATGAACTTTTTCACACTAACTGTTGTTACCCAGATGAGGATGGGTTCCCTTCTGAGTCGGGTTCCTCTCAAGGTTTCTTCCTCTTAAAACATCTTAGGGAGTTTTTCCTTGCCACCGTTGCCACTCAGTGGCTTGCTCAGTTGGGATAAATTCACTCCTTTAATATCTGTATACCATGTTGATATTTCTGTAAAGCTGCTTTGAGACAATGTCTATTGGGTATGCGAGGCCTGCAGATGGGCCTCAGCTGTCTGACACTACGCATGAACCTCGAAGTTAGGGGATGTTGCCCCACAGAGGCTCCATCAACAGGGGCATGGCTGGCTGAAATGGCGGCCAAGTAACCCTGATCATAAAAGGAGTCCAGCCTGCTGAGAAACGTTCTTGTAAGAACTCCAGGACTGTAGCTATTGCTCAGTTTACTGGGTCTACAGTGAATCCCTGCGGACGGGAATCTCCCAAGGAGTGCCATCTCGCAGGGATATTATTCCTCAGAACCATGTTTGAGCTGGCAAAAAGATGCTACTAGCAGACTGTCTTGGCGAACTCTCGCTAGAGCTTGTGGGAGCAGAGCGATGGGGGGAGCAGCATACAGATGTGACCTCGGCCACATGTGTGGACTCCACCCCAAAGTCTCCCAAGATCCAGCTTTAACTTGCTCAGTGTTGATAGGATTGACACTACGCATGTTGGGGATAGAAACACCCTCATCGTAGTAGAATCCTATAACCCCTAGAAAAGTTGTCCACTGCACCAGGGAAAGCATACTTTTCTGAGATTCAACCTGAGCCCTGAGCTCTTCATGTAGGCGAGAACAACATCTCGATGTTGAACCGCCAGCTCCCTGGATCGTGCTAGAATTAACCAGTTGTCCAGGTAGCTTGGTACACAGATGCCCTGGAGTCCCAATGGAGCCAGAGTGACATCCATGCACTTTGTGAAGGTGCGAGGGGATAAAGCTAGCAATATTCCTATGTGGAAATATGCACCTTTTAGATCTATCGCCACAAACCAGTTCTCGAACTAAATCTGTGGCACGATAAGTTTGAGCATCAGCCTCTGAACCTGTATGTCCAAAGAGTATGGTTCAGATGACGCAGATCTAAAATTTGCCGCATGCTCACTTTTTTTGCGGAACAGGAAATAATGGCTGTAAACCTCCCTCCCTTCGGGAACGGGGTACACGTTCTATGGCCCCATTGTCCAAAAGGGGGCTTACTTCCTGTGCTAAAGTCGGGCTCTGGTCTGTGCTGACTGCTGTGGTGAGCACACCTGTGAACGGGGGGGTCGAGCTATAACTGGACCCAGTAACCCTTTCTACAGTAGACAGAACCCATTTCAGCCAGCCATGCCCCTGTTGATGGAGCCGCTTCCTGGGACCTTTCCATGGTCCTGGAAGGTCTGTCAGGTGCCCCATTTGAGCCCTTAAAGTCAGCCTCTGAGAAGCTTCTACTCTAAAGGTAGCTCTTCTGCTGGCCCTGACATCTCTCAAGCGAGTAGGAGATCTACAAGCTCTCTCTGTTGCCCCTTCCTGCCTTGATTTTACCCCCAGATTAGATAAGGCCTTCCTGTATCCTAATAATAGGATACAGGTTATATCGCTTATGAGGTGCGCGGTCTCGCTACGCCTCTGGGCATAAGGGCTCATTCCAACGGGGTATCCTTACATGATGTGTGTGCTGCTGCAGGGTGGTCTACACCACACAGATTCATTCAATATTACAGCCTGGATATTCATTCCCCCCCAGACTCGAGTGTCTTGCACCCTCAGGCTTAGGTCTTTTTGAACAGGCCATACCCTCTGTATGAGGGTATTCTCATTCCCATAGTTTTATGCTAAACGCAACATGGAGTTGCCTTTGAAAGGGAACGTCTGTGTAACCTTGTTCCCTGAGAAGGGAACGAGACATTGCATAGTTTTGCCATACCGGGGTAGGCCTGTGAATTGCGTCTTCGATTCAGATAATAGAGGTTCACAGGTGCCATATATATATCACGCGACGCGCTTAATTGCCACATCACCAGATCACGGTAGGCCTATAAATAGGCATGATTTACACAAGCTTCAGATGCCGGTCGTGCCCAAGGGTGATGTCTCTTTCCCTTTTACACCTGAGTCCTGCGTCAACCCACGTTATGAGTTGTGCAAAGAACAATTTACAATTTAATAAACAATTTATTTTATTTTTTTGAGTAATTAGAGAAACCATTGCTTTACCGTAGCTATCATTCCCCCTTTTGCCGCATGGTCCCTGCCATGCGTAAACTTTGAAGACAAGGACAGCCCTGGGGGCACCGCCAAACTCCGTCAACAACCGTGCAGCCTGCTTTGTGTCACACAGCCTTTTCCTCGTCCGCGTAGCCCGTGCTTGGTGGTCTGAAAGCTGTAAAGAAGGAGTGATTATTTTCTTTTGCGTTTTGGGACCACAAATGCTTGCTTTGCTGTACTGTCCGCTCAAGCTTTCCTAGGAAAACAGGGTCTAATTTGTTAGTGTGTGCATCACATTTGCATACTGCAATAGTTTTGGGGAGTAGGACTGCATATAGTGACTAAAGACTAGTTTGTGGTGGGCTATGTGTGTTCCTGAACTCGTCAGGAAGTTCCTGTGTTTCCAAATTGTCCCCAAATCATGTACTACCACAAAGGAATATCTACTGTCTATGTAGATATTTACTAACTGTCCCTGAGCATGTCTTCATGCCTGTATAAGGGCATATAGTTCAGCTGCTTGTGCTGAAAGGTTTGAGGGGAGACTTCCTGACAGTATGCCGTTACTACTGCATAGCCCTCTCGATTTTTACCTGTCTCTGGGTCACGTGACGCTGATCTGTCCACAAAAAGGATCAGATCTGGGTTTTCCAATGGAACATCCTTCAGGTTGACTCTAGGGGAGCAGAGTACAACACGGTCATCTAGTTCCCCATCTCCCTCTGTTGGAAGAAGAGTAGCAGGGTTAAGGACAGTACATTGTTTTATAGTGACATTTGGCATATCTAGTAGTATAGTGTTATGGTGCAGCCACCATTGGGTGGACAGGTGTGAGGTCTTTTGTTCAAGCATGAGTAATGACATTTCATGTGGTACCAGAAGGGTCAATTCCAAGTAACCGATCAGGTTTCTGGATGACACCATGGCTTACTCAGCTGTTGCGACTCAATCCAACTTACCTGAGAATGAGCTGTCCAACCTGTCGCATATGCCATCTCTATGAGTGGTGCTTCTAGACTGGAATAGATTAGAATGAAATTCTGCGATACGAACACATACCTAGGATAGAGAGATCTTGTTTCTTCATCAGAAGCTTGGGAATCTTCTGGATTGCAGATACTCTGTCAGCTGAGTTTCTTTCCCTTTGCAGAAATGTCATGCCTTAGAAATCTCACTTCTTGTTGTACATACTATAATTTGGTTAATCTTAGGCAAGATGCTGCAACAATTTAATGGTGTCAGTTTCACACTGTGCCCTGGAGAAAGTGGTAGAGGTGCTAAGCTGTCCTTTAGCATTTGGTTGTATATAGTTGGTGACTCTCAATACCCTTAACACAAGCGAGTGAAAGTCTAAGGACGTCCGTCAAATATGAATGCAAACCGAAACTGTCTTTATCAAGAGATCAAGAGATACTGAAAAATGCATTAGCTAAATCTATGACTGAAAACCATTTGCTATTTGCTGGAACCTGGCTTAATATAGTGTAAGAATTTGGCATGTCTGGAGCTCTTTGTTTGACTGCTGCATTAACTGCTTGCAAATCTTGTACAAATCTCCATTCATCAGGTTATAGGTTTTTTTTTTGCTTCTCTCACTGGAAATATTGGGGTGCGCACTAACAAATCAGGGCAGGGAACAATGACCCCTGATTTTAGTAGTGAATTAAATACTGGACTAATTCCCTCAATAGCTTTTAGTTTAAGAGGGTATTGAGATTGTCTGGGCCTAAAGTCATTCAGGCGTGATCACAACTGGTGATGCACTTCTAATCAGGCCTATGTCATGTTTCCCTTGGGCCCACAGCCTGAGAGGCACCTTCTTCAATTGTGGGTGTGTCTCTAGGGATGTGGGGCTTTTCCCAAATTTCGGATACATTCCCTTGTCATGACATATTACATACCGGTTAACCTTGCACATTTCCTGTAAGAATTTTTTTATAAACTCCCAGCGTCGGGCTGTACCACATGTTGAAGGTGGGTTTCTGTTCCCAATCTGTAACTTTCCAACTCTCACATAATCAGACCCACAGTCCCACGTCTTTCTACTGTTTGTTCTTTATTTTGGCTAATGAGACGTGGGGCGCTGATTCTGGGACAAAAAAATACATGCAACTCGGGTCACTCAATTTGACTGAACATGCACAAAATTTGTCACACCAATATAGGTACAGCTCTTCACTTTCTGGGATATCCATAAACCATTATTTCTCAAAATTAAAGTCTCCTCCTTCATGCACTTGCTGTGCAGTGAAGAGCAGAGGACAGCATAAATTCAACATAGTTGTCCTTCATCTTATGTGCCAACATCAACAAACGAACACAGGCTCTAGGCTTGTTATGCATGGACAATTGATAAACATAGAGCTCTGTTTCTTTAACAAATGGAGTTCCCAAAGATGAGTCATCAGTTATTGTTACTCCCTGAGGTGAGGAGATCAAATTTAAGTGTAAAACACACATTAAGTCCCTGCCCAGTAGATTTACTGGACATGAAGACGAAATTAGGAATTGGTGGGTTACTCTTTTCCCATTTTCACATTCACAAACTAGCAGTTCAGAGAAACATTCTGATACTGAATGTCCTGTCACGCCCATGGAGCGCAGTGACCTTGAACTTATTTTTGGGGATTCTTTTAATTTGCAGTGTTTTATTACTGAATACGTTGCTCCTGAATTTACCAAAAAAGTGACACTTTGTCTGTTAACTACAAGAAATATACATGGTAACTGTGTAAAAGGCATTATACTTTAAAGGCATTATACTTTCAAAGGTTAAGGGTCATGACTGCTTCAGACATTTGTGAATTGTCAGTCTGACTAATGTTGAATGTGGGTGTGTGCATATATTCCTTTGCTTTGTGAGCTAACTGATAGTTTGGGTGTCTGATGTCACCTCTTCTGTTCCCAGGTGCCTCACCCTTCCCTTAGCTCCGCCCATCAGTTTGCCTCTGCTCTGGACAGTCTCTTGCAAATGTCCCAGTTTTCCACAGTTGTAACAGTTTAATTCTGGTCCATAGCCCTGACGTCCAGGTTTTCCTTGCCCACGGCCCTTTGGCTTTCCTCTGTATGGCGCTCCTCTTCCTCTGCCCCCGGTTGTTGTATCCGCTGTGGCTGCATGCCAACAGATTGTAACATGGTTAGTGTGGCTGTGTGGGGGTCTTTTCCCCTCTTCTCTGTCGTTCTGTCCTTTGCGTCTCATAGGAGCTTCTCTGCATGGATTGCATACCTCTCCACTTATGTGAGGTTTCCGGTGTCCCAGGTGATACATTGTTGTTTGACTATCGTGGCAATTTCTGGTTTCATGCCATTCATAAAGCTGTTTATGAGATGTGCCTCCCATGCTGTGATGGCTGCCTGCCCATCTGCCAGAGGTTTTCTGCAAGCCTGAATTTGCGTCATGGATCTCAGTGAGCCGGGACAGGTACTGAGATACAGTTTCTGAGTCTTGTTGTTTACGCATAGCTATTTTTGTCATGTCCATTTGCACAGGAAAGGTGTTCGTCAGCCTCTGTTGGAACACCGTGATTTGTGCTCTGTACCTTGCGTTGACTCCATCATCCCACTGTGGGTTGATCAGGCGGACATCGTTCTCAGGGAATTCACATGAAACC
Organism: Ictalurus punctatus; assembly: GCF_001660625.3. Taxonomy (NCBI): domain Eukaryota; kingdom Metazoa; phylum Chordata; class Actinopteri; order Siluriformes; family Ictaluridae; genus Ictalurus; species Ictalurus punctatus. Next base: position 3,434,787 of record NC_030426.2, on the reverse strand, counting down.
TTGACCTGGTCCATGCCAAGTTTCACCATGAGCAGTCGTTGTAGTTCATGAGTGGTGGGTCAGAATTCTCTGCAGAATATCTGAAGTTCATCCCAAAACTTTCGTCCTCCTACTTCGCAGAGCGCCGGCAGATGCATGATGCTGCTCCTGATGTCCTCCAATGTCCAGGGTCTGTGAACTAGAATAGGGCCTCTTTCTCTGGCCACTTCTAGCGTTGGGGCATTTACCACAGTGTGCATTATCCCTTCTCTGTCCAATTTTGTTGGTCTGAAGCCCTCATGCAGCAATGTTGTTGGTCCCTTCACTTGGGATCTCGTATGTAGTGGGGGTTGGTGGCTCAGTTCTGACAGGTTCGGATAGAGTGGCGTAGGCTGGGCCGCTACATCGTGAGGAGGTGCCTCTGAAACTGCAGGTTCCTCCTTCCTTACTGGCTGTGGGCATCACGGTGGGGGAGTCCAGGTTGGGATCGACTTTCTGCAATTTAGCACACTGAGAAACAGATGAGGGCCCTGCCTGAAATTTTTTCTCTCTTTTATGTGCCTCTCTCTGCCATTCCGCAAATGCCTTCTAGTCAGCCAAAAACTGCACTTCCCTCTTTGTTTTAGGGGTCTCCCTCTCTCTCTCCTTTTTCTCTAATTTACGTTTCAGTTGTTCTAACTGTCTGAGACTAAAACTACCTTTTTCAGGGAAAGCACATTCTTTAACCCATACATCATATTGGTTGAAACATCCTTCCCCATAATTCACATGCATAAATGTGATATTAGGATCAACATATGAGCATCCTGTACATACCATAGCACGTGTCACAGGATGTGCTTTGCTACATGTTTTTCCCATATTTTTTTATTTTTATTTTTACACCTTCTATAACTTTCAAAGTTTTAATCAATTTAACATGCTATGAAAATCAAGTGAATATGCATTCTCGTGCACAGACAGAAAAGGTTCAAAATGTGTGCCAAATCTCTAGACATTCAATCAATCATATAGGTTCAACAGAGCAAACCTTAAGAATGTAGGAGTCCAGATACAGCAATATGGTAGGACTTACAGTTTTCTCTTCCCTTCTTATTATATATATATATATTTTTATTATTATTATTTTTTATATCTCAGTAGAATTTACTTGTGCGTTAATTTTGCCAAATGTATCATGTACCGCTGATATGATGGAATGAGTCAATGGGGCATGCCACTTGATAATAATCGGCCATAAAAAATACTGCGCCTCTTAATAAGTACTCTCTTCACTTATTTATTCCTCGAAACAGACTCTTTCTGTTAGCAAATATTTTACCGTTATTCTCTCTCTCATATATATATATATATATATATATATATATATCCGTCGGTGTATAGGCACTAACTTGAGCAACTTGGGGTTCAGTGTCTTGCCCAAGGACACTTTGGCATGTGGAGTCATGTGGGCCAGGAATCGAACCGCCAACCCTACGATTAGTGGACAACCTGCTGTACCACCTGAGCCACAACTGCCCCTTTAATAACCTAAAACGGAACTGAAGGTTTATAGAGCACCTAAAACAGCAGGCATAGAAGCAATAGGATCTGTTACATGCAATAACAAATCATCAGCATATAGCAACAATTTGTGTTCGACACCATATCGGATTATTCCTTTGAGTGGGAAGATCTTAATATGATAGACAGATGCTAGTGACAACAAAGAGCACAGGCGATAAGGGACAGTCTTGGCAACGCCCTCGTCCGAGAGCATAATAATAGTAAGAGCTTAATAATCAATATCGTTAGTATGAACAATGACTTTAGAGGATGAGTAAAGGAGGCGAATCCAAGAAATAATTTTTTCCCTGAATCTGAATTTCCTCAAAACTGCAAACAAGTACTCCCACTCAACCCTGTCAAATGCTTTTTCGGCATCTAAAGACATTATAATTTCAGGAAGTTCAGCTGAATGCTTTGAATAAGTTATATTAAAGAGTGTATGGTATTAAAAAACAACTGGCGTCCCTTTATGAAATCATTTTGCTCTTCATAAGATATAATGAAGAAGAGAGTTAAATCTCCAAAGCAGTGGGTTATGTTTATAAATAGAAAGTTGAATATCTAATTGCAGAGGTGCATGGTCAAAAATTACAATACCTAAATGGTCAGAAGAAACTACACAAGAATTAAGAGTATTGTGTTAGGATTTGTAAATTTATATCCCGGGACGAGCCCCCAAAAAACTGTTAGGATTTGAAACTAGAGAATCTTCGGGCTATGATTCTTAAGAAGAGAGAAAGTAAAAATGCAAGAAAGACAGCACCCTCCCTCACTTCCCACACCAAGGCCTTGGGAGAGTTTGCCAAATGACACACAGACATACAAGGTTCGAATGGCAAGATCTCTCATTTATTCAAAGAAATAATAAGAGAATATATCAGGTTTATGTAGTGAGGTGCGTGCCGTGATTAAAATGTCACCCTTATTAACTACGAGGCCAATGAGCTATCTTCCTACTACAGTATATAAGTGGTTCTTTATGCCTCACGGAACCCGCCCCTTCCTTTCGTTGCCATGACTACAGAGGTATGTGTTTTTAGCTTTGTCTCTTAGCTATTTGATGCTAGTGTTCTCCACTTACCATGCAATTTAGTTGTTTACTGTGACGTAGGACTACCGATTCTGTGCGCAGGTGTGGTGTGCCGTCAAGGCTCCCATCTGTGTAGCATGGTAGTTTAACGTAGCCCCGGTCGGAGCACCAGCTGTTGCCGTCACAACTATTAAAGACGCTGTCATGATTTTCGTATGTGCCATCGTAAGTATTATGTCATCGGATCACGGTAGGTAAATCATTTAGTTCTTTTACTCGAGCTAAATGATCTTGCATGCTTTCCAAATTGAGGTTGTAACACCTGTTTGTTCTTAGGGTCCTCGATTTTGCATGCGTTAAGGCGGGTTGAGTGAGATGTGGTCGTTTCGGTATAGCTCCTCCTCCTCCTCACTCGTGGAGTGATGCTGCTGTTTGCTTTTGGACTGCTTTGCTTGTTTTGGGCTGCCTTGGGTTGTTTTTATTTTGCTTTGCTTTGTTCTGCTTTATTTTGTTATTTTGCTTTGTGTTGGTTATTGTCATTAAGATTAGTTTTCTTTAATTCAACTGTGTTGTAAACAGTCTTTATCAATTATGCTGATACTGCTATGTGGTAGTAGTGGATTTGGACAGCTTTGGTAAACTTGCTACGTGTAATCAGTTTGAGTGTGGGGTTATCTGTGTTTGTGACAGTAAGTTTGTCTTTTGTTTTGTCTAGTTTTATATACTTTTGTTTACCTGCTTTGAGCATATTGTAATATATCTTGAGTGGGGTTTTTGTTTTGTTTTGTTTTTTTTCCCCTCCCTAGCCTGACCTTCATACAGGAAGCCTCAGTCCTCCTATGATTGTTACTTCTTGTGACTGTTTTATTTGACCAATGCCTGACTGTGTTGGTTGCTGTTGTGGGTTTTTATTTATTTATTTATTTATTTATTTTTTAAAAATAATTCTTGGCTAGTCTTTAACTTCAAAATAAAATGTATTTTTGTATGGAAACCCATGCCTCTTGCCTGTTCTATGCGGAACATGTTTGGGTTATTTTCCCCGTTTTCTTGGGGTGGCGTAATTGCTACAAAATGAGCCTACATATGAGTGTACATATCAGGTTTGACACACAACAGACAATGAATTACCTATTGATTGGCTTGGTGGAAGGGCATATTTGCATAAAACGGGAAGGTATGTAAATGAGCAAATGGTGAGGGAACAAAGGAATGCACAAATGGTGAAGGGATTCAGCTGTCTGCACTTGAGTCAACAAAGAGGGGAAAAAGGTGCCAACACAGGAAACAGAGAAAGGGGGGTGTTCATAGTGAGTAAAGTGTGTTCACAGTAAACTTATCATACTGTCAATAAAAAAAAATTGATCCTCAAATAGGAATGATGCACCTGGGAGGAGATTTATAAAAAAAAATATTATTGAGAGGGGTTATGGGAACTCCATGGATCAACGAGACTATTCTGCCACTTAAAATTGGAAAATGTTTTAGACATAGCAGACTGAGTCAGACTATGGGGATTAGACTGATCCTAGTTTGGGTCAAAAACAGTTTAAATTAAACAGTTTAAATGTATGCATATATGGATGTCACGAGAACCGATAGGTCGGTGCCAACATTCTTAAAACGTACTTGTTTTTCTGCAGTAGCGTGGGTACCGAGGTTGCAATTCTTCCAGAACTTGTGGGGGCAGCAAATACGGGTAAGTGTTTTAGTTAGTCCACAAGTGGTAAAGACGAAGAAGAACGCCTACAAGCACACAGGGAAAAACTACAGATGATGGCGACGAGTTTAGCTCTGCCCTGACTCGTTCAGAGGAAGGGTGGTAACAGCAAACATATAATTGATGCTCTGAAGCCGATGTGCAACCGATGCTATCATTCATTTCAAACAAAGCGAGGAAACACCTGAAAGATAGGGCCTATATTATGTTTGTTTGAGGCAGCTGGCATTGTGGCCGTGAAACCAGCTAACGTTATGCTCCATGTCATGCTTGCGATAGCCAGTTACTTGTTAACGATGCAACACATTGCAGTGTTATAAATTACATCCTAATGGGCCACCATGCATTGCCATTCAGCCCGTGTCCTGTCAGCAAAATGTAGCCTTATGTCACAATTATTGACATGTTAATGGTTTTAATAAATCTTTTTGGCCTGCCACCATATCAGTGAATTTAAACTAATTCTTGCATTCAGAGTTGTGTGTGTGTGTGTGTGTGTGTGTGTGTGTGTGTGTGTGTGTGTGTGTGCGTGCATTTAGGAGTGCACCTTAGCACTTGTAGCCTCCACTGTTTTATTAGTCACTGTCAGACAGTGTTTGATAATTAAAATATCCCCCTCTCTATTTTTGCCAGTGTCAGCCAGAGGATGATGTCCTCCAGGAGAGTTTTTAACTTAATTTTATTTTATTTTATTTTTATACCACACCATGGTATCAACTTTGGTATCGTGTACTTTTGGTGGTATCAGTTCTGACTACTAGATTTTTGGTATTGTACTTTTTGACATCCCTTATATATGTATGGATACACACACACACACCCACACACACACACACACACATGTATGTGTGTGTGTGTGGGGGTGTGTGTGGTCAGTCGTCTAGATTTTTGTCCCCTCATTCTTTAAACTGCTTTTACATTTTAAAACCACTCTGGCATTAAAGCAAACCGAACACATGGAGAAAAGTCCTAGTGGTCAATCCTTTCTCATTAACCTCTTGGATTCTGCTCAGCTGTAATGAAACATTTCTGCTGTTGCTTAGAGATGCATAACCACGTACACACAAACAGAGATGTAAATTATTAGGCTGTTGGACATGAAGTCAAGACCCTATTACACTTGGCTGAAAATCAAGAAATTTAATAATACATTAGAGGAATGAGGAGGAAAATGTATGGGTTATGCATGTAACCCTGTTCCCTGAGAAGGTAACGAGACATTGCGTAAGCTGAACGCTGCGGGGAGCGCCCTCGCGTGTGACCGGTATCTGAAGCTTGTGTAAAATCATGCCTAATTTATAGGCCTAAGCACACGTGATATATAAAGCTGTGAACCACACCGTCAGCCTCTATTATCTGAAACGAAGATGCAATTCACAGGCATGCCCCAGTATGAGAAAGCTACGCAACGTCTCGTACCCTTCTCAGGGAACAGGGTTGCATGAGTAACACAGACATTCCCTTTCAAAGGGAACTTCACGTTGCATTCACTGAACACTATGGGAAAGAGAGAAGCCGCTCCGTCATACTGAGGGTATGGCCTGTTCAAAAAGACCCAAGCCTGAGGGTCACTGCAAGACACTCGGGCCTGGCTAGGAATGTATATCCAGGCTGTAAAATCGAATGAATGTGTGTGGTGTAGACTACCCCGCCACAGCACACACATCCTGTAAGGATACCCCTTTGGGCAAAGCCTTCGAGGAAGCGACACCCCTAGTGGAGTGTGACCTTATGCCCAGAGGTGTAGCGAGACCGCACCCCTAATTAGAGATAGAGATAGCTTCCACTATCCAATTAGAGATGCACTGTTTCAACACAGCATCACCTCTGCTGTCGCTGCCAAAGCTAACCAGCAGCTGCTCTGACTTACGCCACTGGCCGGAGCAGTGGACGTAAGTACAGAGAGCCCTTACTGGGCACAGTCAGTGCAATTTCTCTTGTTCCGGTATGAGAAACAGAGGAGGGCAGAAAGCCTGCAACACCACTGTCTGGGCAGCTGATGTAGGCACTTTAGGAATATAATCCGGCCTAAGATACAGGGAGGCCTTGGCTAATCCAGGGATAAATCCAAGGCAGGAAGGGGCAACAGAGAGGTTATAGATCTCCTACTCACTTGAGAGATGTCAGGGCCCGCAGAAGAGCTTTCTCAGTCAGAAGCTTCTCAGAGGCTGACACTAAAGGCTCAAATATGGCATCTGACAGACCTTCCCGGAACACAGAAAGGTGGTATATCTCCCAAAGTTAGATGATGTTGCCCCACAGAGGCTCTATCAATAGGGGCATGGCTGGCCGAAATGGCGGCCACGTAAACCGTGATTGTAGGAGGAGCCAACCCCACTGAGAAACGTCCTTGTAAGAACTCCAGGACTGTAGCTATTGCACAATTCGCTGGGTCTAGCTGACGTTCCTCACACCACAAGACAAAAAAGTTGCCTCTTGTTTTAGCATACTACATGGTCTCTACAACCTCAGTTGTGAGACCAGAATCTATGAGCTGGTGACACTCAGGCACCAGACTCAGTTTTCATAGTTCCGGCCGAGGGTGATAAATCAGACCTCCGGCTTGAGACAGTAAAAGACAGTATTGTCTTTGAGAACCATATTCAAGCTGGCCAATAAGGTGCTTCTAGCAGCAGACATAGAACATCTTGGTGAACTTTCACTAGAACTTGGAGCAGAGCGATCAGGGGAAAATCATATAGATGTGACCTCGGCCACATGTGCACTATGGCATCCCAACCTAAACTTATGGGAGGAGTGAGCACGAACCACAGCGGGCAGTGTGTTGTCTCATCGGAAGCGAACACAACCACTCCTGCTTGGCCAAACCTCCACCATATGGACTCCTCCACTTGTGGATGGAACCACCAATCCCTGGGCCTCAGCCCCTGCCTCAACAGGACGTCTTCCCCCATATTCCGGTTGCCTAGAATGTACATTGCACTCACTGCCAAAACTTTCCGTCTGCCCAGAGAAGAACTAGTTGTGCCTGCCTAAACGGGGTGTGTGAACATAATCCTCCCTGGTGGTTAATATATGAGACCATTGTTGTGTTGTCTATAAACACATGGTGACCTCTCAACTGAGGAAGAAAGAAATATGCTAGAAATATGGCTCACATTTCTAGGCAATTTGCACGCCACTCCAGATGAGGGCTGCTCCAGAGACCGTGAGCTGGACAGCTGTCTAAGACTGCGCCCGAGCCCGTGAGGGAGGTGTCTGTCATTACCGTCTTGCGATACAGAGACACCCGTAGAGTGTGACCCAAGGCTAGAAACCGGGGACACTTCCAAATTCTCAGAGCATGTAGGCATCGCCGCCTAACACTGATTACTCTGAGGTTTCATCCTCGGACAACTTCTTGACAACTTCAACTTCTCAGCCACCACCGAAACGGTCTCCTGTGCAATAGGCCATAGGGATAGGGATGCCAAGATCCAGCTTTATCTTGCTCAATGTTGATAGGATTGACCATACGCATGTTGGGGATAGAAACGCCCTCATTGTAGTAGAATCCTTATAACCCCTAGAACAGTTGTCCACTGCACTGGAGAAAGCATACTTTTCTGAGGTTCAATCTGAGCCCCAAGCTCTTCATGTGGACGAGAACAACATCTCCATGTTGAACCGCCAGTTCCCTGGATCATGCTAGAATTAAACCAGTCATCCAGATAGTTTAGTACACGGATGCCCTGGAGTCACAATGGAGCCAGACTGACATCCGTGCACTTTGTGAAGATGCGAGGGGATAAAGCTATCCGGAAGGGAAGAACCCGATCTTGGTATGCGTTACCTCCATCGCAAACCCAGGAAATTCCTGTGACTGGGCGATATTTCTATGTGGAAATATGCACCTTTTAGATCTATCGTCACAAACCAGTCCTCAAACTGAATCTGTGGAATGATAAGTTTGGGCATCAGCATCTTGAACCTGTTTGTCTGAAGTGTACAGTTCAGATGACGCAGATCTAAAACTGGCCGCATACTCCTCTATTTTTTGCAGACCAGGAAATAATGGCTGTAAAACCTCCCTCCCTCAGGGAACAGGGTACATGTTCTACGGACCCTTTGTCCAAGAGGGATCTTACTTCCTGCACTAATGTCAGGCTCTGGTCTGTGCTGACTACTGTCAAGCTCTGAATTGGACCTGGTAACCCTTTTCTATGGTAGACAGAACCCATGGAGACACATTTGGCAGTAGTTTCCATGCTGCCAGATGGTCTTTTAGTGATGTTAACTTTTCCACATTTTATAGGAGGGAAAGCATCAGATTTTCGTTGCCCTGTAAGAGCTCGCTGACCAGAGAACACTGAAAACTTGGGACAGCCTTGGCTAGGGGAGGCACTACAGTAGCACTGGGGGCTAACTGCCCTTACAACCTCATGTCCCCTGATACATCCCTCCACGGACCCTCAGGACCGCTCCTCTTTGTCTGCTTGGCCTTTATGACCATTCTCAGGCCTAGTAGCAGGCCGCAGCTGAGACTACCTGGTTTCACTGGCTGTCTGTGGGGGTTGGAGGGCTGCTTTACTCACCTTGTGTGCTTCCCTCGCACTAGTGCTGGCCTGGGCTCCACTCATGGATGCCCGGGTGAACTCGACACAACAGGGAAGGAACTGGCTGAATGCTGCCATTTGTCGAGCTCACTCAGCAGGTCTGCTTGGTAGGCCTGCAACACTGTTATTGTCTTCAGTGACCCACAAGCAAGACCCACTACTGCATAGGCATTGCTCACCAATGCCACGGTGGCCTTACATGGCTTGGATGGCAAAGCTGGCTCCCCTAAATTACCTGCCATCGATGGAGAGAGGTAGCTCGCAAGCGTCTCCTCCACCTTCAGCATAGCTAAATAGCCATGCTGTTCATTCCCCATGATGGCCGAATAATCCAACATCGCGGGGTTGTAAATACGGCTTATGCATGGTTTTCCCCCTAAAGCCTGATATTTTGTCATGCACTTTTGAAAAAAATGGGAGTTTTCTGCAGTGTGAGGGATTTACTTTCACTGAGGAGAAGAAAAAAAGCTCATCCAGCCTTAGTAATCACTTCAAGCAGCTCTTTATATGCTGCTCTCAGTTTTTAGCACACTCTTCTGGCTCCTCGGAGTCAGAGAGGAATTATTTTTGTGTGTTTTTATTTATTTATTTATTTTTGGTTTTCCATAGCGGAAGTAGGAGTTGCGATGCGAGCTCCAAAATCCAGCGGAGACCCGGAAGACAGAGCAAGAGATAGAGCAACGCTCATCTCCGGCTCCTCTTCCAGGTCCATACGAGATCCCCTGGACCTGAGACGGCTAGCTGCCTCGGCACCAGCCGGCACAGATCTGCGAGGCTCTGAAACCCAACTCCCTTGGGCTTCCGAGAAGAGAGCGAGTCGCTAGCGGTGCTGCCTAATGTAAGGCGTTACAATGCACATAGTTAGACCTCTCAAGGGCTGTATGGCATGCTCCAACCCTAGACACTTCACCCAGAAAGTGTGCAGTCCTCCCCATGATGAAACGGGAGCAAGGCCTAACACAATTCCTGGATTCTCTCACTCATACTTTTCTCTCTCGCTCATTCTTTTTTTTCTTCTCTTTTTTTAGAGGGATAGAAAAGTCCAGAGATTTTGAGAAAAGATAGAGAGGAAATGAAGCCCTTTTTGTTTTCATTACACAAACGACCGACATGCAGTCTCGCTGAAGTTAATAAGGCTGACGTTGCGGTTCACAGGTGTCATTTATATATCACGCAACACGCTTAATTGCCACGTCACCTGATCAATTTAAATCTCATGTGCTTAGATAATCTGTTCCATGAATTATAGCAGTATCCATTTGTCCATTACCAAGCAAGGGTGGAAAATGCTTTAACAGTAATTTTGCTTCAATACTTATTTCTTCTTTTATACTTTACATAATGACTTTTCCAAGCATTTTATTTAAACCAATTGCTGTACTCCATATCTCAATCAAATGGGCTCAGTTTAGCATCCAATCAGGTTTACCAATGCAGAAAAAAGGTAAATATTTGTTATTTACACTCGATTCAATTCATATCTATTTGTATAGTGCTTTTAACAATGGACAGTGTCATAAAGCAGCTTTACAGAAATATATACATTTAGGATATAAATTTTAATGAGCAAGCCAGAGGCGACATAGGCAAGAAAAAACTGAGACGATATGAGGAAGAAACCTTAGGAGGAACCAGACTCAAAAAACCATCCTCATTTTGGTGACAACAGATTGCAATTGTGCTACCAGGAAATTCATAACCAGGAGACTCGAGTGCAGAACTGTTCATGACAATTGAAGTTTAAAGCCATCGTCATAGTTTTTAAGTGGTACAACCCTCAGTAATCTCATTGATCTTTAGGCTGTTCATGTGGGGCCATCCGTAGCAGCAGCAAGTGATTTCCAATTGATGAGAATTCAACCAGAAGTAGGGCATCAGGATGGATCAGGCAGCTACGGAGAGCAGAATTGTTCAGGATCACTGGTATCTCAGGAGTAGTATGTGTAGCTCGACATGCACACACATACACCCCCACACACACACACGCACACACACACACACACACACACAGAAAGAGAGAGAGCGTTGTGCTGTCATAGCAAGACTAGCTATGACAGCGAAACTAAAATACATGATATTATACTTCTGATAAAAAAATCATCAGCATACTATGCAGCATTGGTCATGCATATAACCAGCAAACGTAAAGAGAAATGGTGTGGTTACTTTAAAATGAAAATCTTAGTCATAAAAAAACAAATGCAAATAAAGAAGTTTTTGGTTTAATGCAGTAATTAATACTACATTGGGAGCCCACACATGCATGAACGCAAACAATCCCCAAACAATGACTTGCATGAACAGCTTCTTCTTAGTCATCTCTTTATCCTCCAATCTGCACTTAATTCAGAAGACAGATGGTGCTACTGGGACTCTTCAAAGTATCTCAGCCAGTGCCAGGCTCAGACTTTGTGTTTTTCAAGTTAAACCTTTGACCCAACAGTTTGTAAACTATTCTCCCCACATAACGTTGAGGAACTCGCAGAACTCAGTTGGGTTTGAGATGATTGGTTCATTAGAGGACATGAAGAGCATGGATCACATACATAAATACAACAACCTTGCCACTCTCATTGTGTACAAATAAAAAAATAATAAGAAGGCTTCATTTCTTCTAGGCAATGAGGATATCTTCTTCGATAGTGTTTCTGTACCTGAAGCTAAGCAATACTAGATAAAAGGTTCCCAGAGGCTTTCACTGTGTGACATATGTGTTCCATTATGGGCCATTTCAACTGTTTCTCCAGAACTTGTGGCTTCACAGTCTGCTGCAGTTAAGGATTAGGCTGTCCTGAAATTGATTTATTTCTGCACCAAAGCTGTTTATTAAATATAATTGGCCATCAACAATGTCAAAGGGAGGAAGGACAGAAAAAAAGGTCAAAGCTGTCATCATTTACCACAAAAGTGTACATTTAAGAAAGGATGATAGAAGTCTGAAGTGCCTGGTCAGGAGCAGAGATTCAAAGCAGTTTCAAATTACAGCTCGCTAACTTCTCTGATGAACACACAAAGAGATGGCTCATGCAGTGAGCCATACAAACCCATTCATATGCTGACTCTTGTTATTTTGATGATAAGTTTTATTATTTCCAAACGGAATGCTTGGTCAGATCTTGGTTGTTGTATATGTAAATGGATAATGAATGCCAAAGCGATGGCGCTGTTGTCACTGAACATTAAAAAGACAGAGTAATCATTTCTAGCTTAGTTTTCTTCCAAAAACTAGCTGGATACTGGGACAGACATGTCAACAGCAGACAGGCAGATATCAGGAGACTGTTTTCATCACATTGCTCCTCTGTATCAGAAAGAACCCAGAAAACACTGGGTGCCCTGGTTATCATTCCTTGTGGTTTTAACAGACACAAGTCAGTCATACTGTAGATTCCAGGCACCACCACAAACTGAAAAATGCCAAAATAAAGGCGTTTTACCCAAACATATTTATTTATTTATTCATCCTATTAAACACATATATAGAATCGCTCCCATGTTCCTCCCATGCATATTATAAGAAGAATTCTTATTATGGCTCTCTATAGCATGAACAATATGTCAAACTGGCCTTTGCTTTATAACATGTGACAACTTTGTCAACCAACAAATAATAACAGTTATGTGTATAGAACATTCTATTACCATGTGCATTCAATGGTTTCCCATAGATTGTGACATTGAGATGTTGACACACTAGCATTTGTGGTGCTGTTTGTCACTGGTGAAGGATTGTAGATGAGTGCAGTGCAAATAATTTATCAGAACACTGACATCAAATCATCTATAACATCTGGAAGAACTGTAGAACAGATAAACAGAAGTGAGAAAGAATTCCTTTGGAGAATGTGTTTGGATATGTGTAACAGAGAAAGAGGGCAGAAAGAGATGGAGGAACTGAGAGATTCACTCATAATTACAGGAACAGAAAATGCTACATAAAAAAAAACTGCATTTCTCATTAAAGTTGTTGTTTAAATGCCTACCAGATATGTTATAACATCTTTTCAGCTATAGAATAGCTTCTGAACTATCAAGTTGGTGATTAAATATCTTGTGAGTGACAATAAGCTCAGAATTTCATTGTGTTGTAATGGTTAACTGTTAAAACTGATCTAAAAAACATAACAAAACAAAGCAAAACAAAAAATAACCATAACAGGAAGATGACAATATGCTTTAATGTCAATTTACTTTGAATGACCATTCAATGTATTTAAAAAAAAAGAAAAAAAAAAGATCATGTAGTTTGGACAATCCCTGATAAATGAAAATCTAAAAACTGGGGCAGATTGGGAAGGATCCAGTTTTGGGAACATGTCCAGGAATGTCAGGAGAGATTATCAGCCAGAGTTATCACACCTTGCTTTTGTGAGGCATCAGTCCTCCGCTTGTCATCTGTGCAGGAATCAAAACCCTTATCTATGTGTTCTGCAGCTCAAACACAAATGCATGCTGGGAAAATGGAAAACACTCATGTTAGATCATGTTGTGCAGTAAAAAATGAAAGACCAGGCATTGTTAGCAAATTTTTATTTTGATATAACTAGAACACAGAACAGACCCAGGGCATGCAAACCTGTTACAGCATAGCTGGATGTTCTGTTTGAAAAGTGTCAAACCTCATTTGTTGAAAGCTACAGTTAGATCACACAGGGTCAGGGTCAGTTCTGATAGACCCTGGAAGTGACATGTGTGCTGTTTTTGCAAATACAGTAATACATCAATTCAACATAAACTACATAGTCTTTTCCTCATGAGTTGGTTGTGCTTTTGAGCCATGCATATACATCTGCATTGTAAAATTACAGCAAGTCTTATTATACAATGATTGAATAGTAGGGACTGGGAGTTGACAATGAAGTAGAAATGGAGCCATTTTTAACACACATATCTTTTCAATCACTAGGTATTTACAACCTTATAAAAATAAGGCTGAATTTGGTTTCGTAAATCATGAAAACCTCCCTTGTCTTGAAAGAGTGGTCTACTTCATGGAACATTTATACCATCTTGACGGAAACATAATTCATGGCAAGGATTTTTCATGGATAAATGGAGCACTTTGTACTGCTATAAATGAATTTTTTTTTTTACAAAAAAAAAAAAAAAAAAATTAAACCCTTCCACCCATCCATAAACCTATATCATCTCAGTAACAGGTGACAGCTGTGTTAGATAGGTAATGGGAATGGAGGTCTTATTTCACATCACTTTTATACCCAAAATGTAAGCACATGGAAAAAGTAAAATCTTTTCACAATGAGGAGACGCTTTGATTTGTTAGAATTGCCATCAGTGATGCTGACTGATCAGAAACAGCTGTCAGGCTCTTTAGAGAAATGGTGGGAGATACACAGTTTTGTAGCTAGGTGGACTTTGTGTTTTAAATATAAACACATGTTGCCCTCCATTACTCTGATCACCCTTTCTGTTGAAAAAAATTAATAAATCCATTTACTCTTTATTTTAATTGAATCATATAATGATATATGGGATCTAATATTGTAAGAAGAGAGAGAAAAATACTCATTGTTGCATATTTCTTCACAACATGAGGATATTGTTCTTGATGAGCAGAAACAGTTCTTCAATGCACTTGTGGGGTTACTCTGAATCTGGATTGAGAGGAAATAGAGATGCCAGATGTATAGCTGGGCTGATGATGTACAGATATGGCTGATGGGGAAAGCCTTCATTCCCCAGAGATTGACCCTAGAACACATCTGCACATGTGGATGGAAGGGAGAAAAGCATAAAATCTGCTTGTTTTTATGGGGCCAAACATGGGAGTGAACCTCTTTCTTCCACTTGTTTTCTTCCACTTGATCACTCTAACAACCTACATGTTAATGTCTCCTCTTATTAGGAGAGATTGAGAATGAAATAGGATGGCAGATCAATGCCTAATACTGATTTATTTCAGAAGCCATGGAGCAAAAACAGGTCCATTCAACTTTCTTGGTAAAGTCGATTGGCAGACTGGTAGTAATGTTATCGCTGATGGTCTTGTCTGCTATTTTAAAAAGCACCACCATCCTCTGTCATAGACCTGAGTATCCGGAGTTCATGATCAAACAGGCGACCCTGGTGCTGTGAAGTTGCAACATTACCTGCTGTTACACCATGCTTTCCCACACTGCACCACCATCCATAAGATGAAAATATGTTACAGTGTTAAAGTATTGAACTTTTAAATTAAAACAAATTATGTAACTTGTTTCAGGTCTCCATCAAAGACCTTCTATTTGACCGCAGGATTACAAGATTGAGGCAAAGCTGTTCTTTCTCTGCAGTTATCGCAAATCTTATGTCCCTGTGGACTCTAGCAGAGGGTGAAAATCCATCAGTTGTAGCTGCACAGCAATCTACATAATACCACAAACACATAATCACTATCCACTATCATGTGCACAACACAATGCATAAAACTATGAAAATACAGGTCAAGAGCTTCAGTTAATGTTCACATCAAACATCAGAATGGGGGAAAAGTGATTTAAATATGACTTTAACCGTGGCATGGTTGTTGGTGCCAGATGGGCTGGTTTGTGTATTTCAGAAACTGCTGATCTCCTAGGATTTTCACATACAACATTCTCTAGAGTTTACACAGCATAGTGTGAAAAAAAACAACAACACTGAGTGAGCGACAGTTCTGTCCGTGAAATGCCTTGTTGATAAGAGAGGTCAGAGGAAAATGGCCAGATTGGGTTGAGCTACCATCAAGGATTTAGTAACTCACATAATCACTCTTTACAACCATGGTGAGCATAAAAGCATCAAAGCATGCACAAAACATTGAACCTTGAGATGGATGGGATACAACAGCAGAAGACCACATTGGGTTCCACTCCTATCAGCCAAGAACATCATGGGTACAGACTCACCCAAACAGCACAGTTGAAGATTAGGGAGAAAATCACCGGGTCTTTTTCCAGTCTTCAAATGTCAAGTTACGGTGAGTCTGCCACGGGTTAAAGTCACAGAGATCACATTTTTTCCCTATTCTGATGTTTGTTGTGAACATTAACTGAAGCTCTTGACCTGTATCTGCAATGCTTTTATGCAATGTGCTGCTACCAAATGGCTGCTCTACACCCTACTTTTTAAACACCTTATAAATGGAAAGTGTGTATGGAACACATTGTACCAATTGTAACCATTCTGGACAAACTACTTTAAGTCTCATAAAGCCTTTAAAAAGCTTTAAAAATGATGAGAAGCTTACTCAAAGAAGCTTTGGTGTTTCACTGCGGAAAAGCTGTACTTGAGCTTTTTGGGCCAATACTGTTTGTCTTTGGCACCTGAACACAGAGCAGTGTTGAATAAAGACAGCCTAATTAAAAACTTCAGATAATGCTGAAAAAGTACCAAAGGCTCTTGAAGAACTATTGCCCTATTTAGGAAAGTAGAAGATTCAGAGGTTTAGTTGGACCAAGTTAGGGGCTAAGAGACTATGTTGGTAAGCGAAGAATTTATTTGGCGATGGTTAATGGGCCTAGCATTTTTGTTGGAGGCATCATCTCCATCTCCGCCGGCTCTCTGTATGATGCTACAGCAAAGGTATTGACAGAGAGACCAAAATCATATCCTTCAGGAGCCTCTCTGTCTCTAGCTACAAATATTCCTTCCTCGTAAAGTCAGCAGTCACACCACTGAAGCAAACAGACAGGCCAAGTTCAAAGAGTGCACTGCCTGGAAGTGCACATGTACAGAGTGAAAGACTGACAACAACTATACAATGTATAAAAGCCTCAGACCTGGCTTATATCTGATGAAATATGTTTGACGGATGAAGGTGGGGGAGAGAGAGAGAGACAGAGACAGAGAGAAAGGGAAACAAGTCACAGGGAATAAAGAGGAGCCCTCTGTCATCTTTTTTCACAGATCAAGCCTGTGAACAATCCATCAATCCACTCTCCTTTCACTCTCTGCCTGGATCTTTCACAAAATAAACATTGTTTGACCTGAAGAATTCTCCCTCTTCTGGAGATTTCAGATAGCATAATCCATCATACCACAGACCATGAAATTACTGCTAATATTCCATCTGTGAGGCAGTCCAATATGAATAAATGTGAAAATCAGAAAAGAAAAAAAAAAAAAAAACGAGGCAAGAGACATCCAGGCACCAAATAATTGAACGTTAAGACTCAATTGAATGTGCAAGACCTGTCAGCTAGGTTCAAGCAGAAAAAGGTCCAAATAGAAAAATGAAATTACATCTGGTCAAAAGATGTCCTCTTATTTACAGAGGTTGCGAATAGCAACTCTGATGTTGCCTGTCCTGACCTCTTTTTCCCCTTCTGTCCCACTTTAAATGAAAGCTTTTAATGGACACGGAGACGATGCCATAATATTTTTTGGCTACTCTTCACTAGACAAACAGACATGATGTGTTTCTAAGGGAAGGGGCAAGTAAAATAGAAAATTAACAACAACGGTAGTGACAAAGACTTTGTTGTGTTGCTGAGAAATAATTTGTGTAGGTATCAACAGGAACACTCCAATTATGGATAGATTAAAGGACTCTGTTTGCAAAGGTCCTTCCTTCAGTTTAACTCTTTTCTTGCAAAATTCTGGTTTAAGGCTGCTTTCACACTAGGTAGTCTTTTCTACAGAAAACACATTGGTTGGCACATCTCCTGTGTTGATATGAAAAAAGAGGCTCTCACGGCTCACACACTGTAATCATAAAAGTCCTAGCTAGTACAGGGTAGCTGTATTATTCATTATTTTTTATAGATCATTATTACTATTATTATTAATAATAATAAGAAGACTTATTATTCACAGGTTTGCCTGTGCTTTGGCTTGGGAGACAGAAAATTAAGAGACGTGCTTGTCGGATTAGATGGCATTCAGGCCACTGTACGCTACCAGAGTTAAAGTGGGAGTGGTCCATGACATCAGAATATACATGACATATAATGTGCCTTGGATCATTAAGCAACTCATATTCACTCACTAAGAATACTGCTGCTGAAACTGTCCTTATTGTTTTTTTCCCCCCTCAACCCCCAAGCTGTGACCTGATTGGTCATGAGTCAAAAATCACGTGATGTCACTCTGCACTTTTCTAAAATGTTTTTTGAACTTTTGGAACCTCCACAGTGACAAAAATATTCTGACAATAATATTCTGGCCTTGTGGCCACTTTTCATAGGATTACATGTAAAAGGAGTTAAGGACAGAAACACCTAGTGTGAAAGCATCTTAAGACTAGCCTATAGACTTCATACTGTATATTCCAACTACAACGACACTCAAGGGAAAGTGAAACTGGTCTCTCTCTTTCTCTCCTTGAGATGAATAGACAGAGACAGATTGGGGAGTCTAAGGAATGCTGAAATCTAACTTTTTTTTTTCTTTGGAAAGTGAAGAATGTGGTTAAAAGCAGCACAGATTCAGACCTGGAAAGGATATGTACAAGTCTGAGCAGAAGTGTGAGGAAACCTCCAGTGCATAAGTATATGGTTTAAATGTCACTCCCTTGCTGATGGCTACAGGCGCTGGTCTATAATGATATACTTCATATGCTCAATATTACAGAGTAGCAAATAAAAAACAAAACATATGGCAAATGGTTATCCACAGGCAGATAAATGGCATTACTTGCTGTTTACATAGGGAGGCAAAATTTGTAAAAACCCCAAACCAGATCTGTTCAGTTAAATCCATGTAATATTATTGTATTTGAAATACACAGTTATTTTTTAAATACCAGGGTTTCAAATTATTACTCACAAGCCAAGATTCAGACTTTATAACAGAGTTGAACTGAATAGTCAGATGGTGTTGATTAATTCAATAAAACAACACAGTTCTGATGGTAGTGCTGACTGTAACTCAAATCACACGTTTATATGTGCTTGTTCTAATGCATTATTGTTTCGATAGTAGCAGCTGATGCATAGGGACTTATATGGTGGATGCCCCATATGATCTGATACTAATGATAAATGGATTAAAAAATTATTTGTCATTAAACAAAGGAAAAATGATAATATTTGATTTGGTAAAGTGGGGGCATGGTGGCTTAATAGTTAGCATGTTTGCCTCACACCTCTAGAGTTGAGGGTATGAATCTTGTCTCCATGCTTAGTGCACGGAGTTTGCATGTTCACCCTGGGCTTCGGGAGTTTCCTCTGGGTACTCCGGTTTCCTCCCCATTCCAAAGACGTGTAGGCTGATTGGCATTTCCAAATTTGTCCGTGTTGTGTGAATGTGTGTGCGATTGTGTCCTGTGATGGGTTGGCACCCCATCTAGGGTGTCCTCCACCTTGTGCCCTGAGTCGCCTGGGATAGACTCCAGGTTCCCTGTGACCCTGTGTAAGACAAGCAGTACAGAAAATGGATGGATTTGGTAAAGCTTCCTGTATGGAGAAATTTATTTTAACTTTAGGGAAGGAGTCTCAATGTTTAGTAAGTTTTCCACCACCGGAGAGTTATCAGGACAGAGGACTTTGCATTGCACTTTCTGGGTTCTCATGTACATGACAATCTGCATTTTTTATTATTGTTGTTTGATTGACTTCAAGAAAGAAAGAAAGAAAAAAGAGAATCTGGTGATTGGATGATAGTTTATAGCTGCTATGAAGTCATAACAGGAGCTAATCTGGTTTGCAGACATTCCATAGCATTAAATTATACTGTAAATGGGGAAAAAGTATGATGTGTCATTCTTTAAGTAATACATTTTTTAATTGGTTGCAAATTGCTGTGATATAAGAGTAATAAAACACGTGGAGACCTGCTGTTATAGGAAAATAATCACCCCTTGGTGCTTTATTCCTTACAAACTGAGTGTGAGTACACTCTTATAAAAAAGGGTATTTCAAGGGATTTTAAACATTCATTGGTTTATTAGGTTCTTAGCCTATAAAAAATGTTACACTTGGAACCCTATCTGTTAAAATAAGAATGGGCCAATATTGTTTTTCATCTCCAGGGACAACCAAAGAATCCTTAAAGGTTCTCACTTTTCTAAGTGCTTTCAATGCTGCTAAAGTTGATTATGAATGCTGTCTTTTCACCACTGAATATAAATGTGATGGTGATCAGGGTCAAAAGGAATAAAAAATAAGGATATAATAGAAAATTCTCTGGGAATGCCTCCACTTTCTTTCCAGCACTTCATGATTTGACATCAAGAATGTTCACATGGCAACTGGTACTCAAAATGAACACACACACGTGCGCGCACACACACACACACACACACACACACACACACACACACACACACACACACACACACACACACACACACACACACACACACACACACACACACGGCACTTTAGCACTCTCTGCTGGAATTCTGTGAAAGAATTAATAATAAACACTAGCAAATGAGAATGTGTTCCTTTTTCAGACAGTCCAGTACTTCCTGCATCATTAAACTTCCGTAAAATGTAGATGTAATACGAGTTTGCCGTGGAATCAACTAGAGGAGCACACGAGTCACAGAGACTACCATGGAAAATTCAGGTCCTGGTGTATGGCCTGAAATTTCTGTTGTACTGGAATTTGAAACCAAATTTTGCTTTCTGCAATCAAGTCTAAACTTGGTGCATCATCCCAATCTTTTCATCTGCATGGATGACATTCTTGGAAGTCATAATGTTTAAACACTCTAATCACCTGCTTAACTAAAGAACTGGAAAGCTGGTGTTTTCCCTCAGCTACTTTCCTCTCAGCTCAATATCATGCCATGCAGTGATTACTGTCTAATTCATAAACACCATGCCTTACCTCACCCCTCACACTTCACAGATACCTTCTCAAAAGATCTGGAATGCCCTTCTAATTGGTCGATAGCTTAGAAAGAACACTAGTTTTAAAAGGATGTTTCACATCACATGTACTGTATAGAGCATAGGTACAGCATGCTGCATGTTCTCTTAACTTGATACTGGACTGTTTCAATCATGCTATGTATATATATATGTGTGTGCAGGCTTTTGAGATCACTGTATATTTATTTATTTATTTATTTAATAATTAATGTACAACAAGGATTTTTTTTAACCAGCCAGCTTGAGAACATATCCCCACCATTTCTGATGTTGAAGCAACTCTGCTAATCAGATACCTCTTAACATTCATATCATGAGCAAACTTTCAAAGAATGCTGCATATTTACGACTAACTTCCTGAAAATCAAACTTCCAATTACCTCGGCTTGAGTCATTGGCTTATTAGCAGTGGCTCTTTCGTTCCAAGAATTATTAACACATAAGCCACTAACGGTGTAGCATCACTGGAAAGGAAGAAATGCGAGTTCATTAGGCAGCAGGTTTTTGAAATCCTTAGTTCAAAAAGACAAATAAAATGTATCCAGACGCAGTCAAACTTTACAAATAGTACCAAATCTAGACTTAGTTGTTTTCACATTGATCATAGCTTCATAGCCTATACTTTTGGTAGCCAATTGTGATGCCAGAAATGCATAAAATGTTACATAATGTGAAAACGTCAGGATTACGTATGTAACCCTGTTCCCTGAGGAGGTAACGAGATGTTGCATTTAACATAACAGTATGGGAGAGCCCTTGCACGCATGACCGGTATCTGAAGCTTGTGTAAAATCATGCCTCTACTTATAGGCCTGCCATGATCAGGTGACGTGGCAATTAAGCGCGTCGCATGATATATAAATGGCACCTGTGAACCACGCCACCAGCCTTTATTATCTGAAGCGAATATGCAATTCACAGGCTTGCCCTGGTATGACAAAGCTATGCAACACCTCGTTGCCTTCTAAGGGACCAGGGTTACATGCGTAACCCCAACATTCCCTTTCAAAGGGAACTTCGATGTTGCATTTAGCATAACAGTATGGGAACGGGAATACCCACAACCATCAAACCAAGGGTACGGCCTGTTCAAAAAGACCCAAGCCCGAGGGTCACTGCAAGACACTTGAGCCCGGGATGGAATAAATATCCAGGCTGTAATAATGAATGAATGTGTGTGGCGTAGACCATCCCGCAGCAGCACACACATCCTTCTAGGATACCCCTTTGGACAAAGCCGTCGAGGAGGCGACCGCCCTAGTGGAATGAGATGCGCTGCTTTGACACAGCATCACCTTTACTGCAGACCAGCAGCTGCTCCGACTTACACCACTGGCCGGAACGGTGGACGTAAGTACAGAGAGCCCTTACTGGACACAGCAGGTGCATCCGCTGTTGTTTCGGTGCGAGAAACAGAGGAGGGCAGAAAGCCTGCAACACCACAGAGTGTGCAGCCGATGTAGGCACTTTAGGAATATAATCCGGCCTAGGATACAGGAAGGCCTTGGCTAATCCAGGGGCAAAGTCAAGGCAGGAAGGGGCAACAGAGAAAGCTTGTAGATCTCCCACTCGCATGACAGATGTCAGGGCCAGTAGAAGAGGTACCTTTAGAGTCAGAAGCTTTTCAGAGGCTGACTCTAAGGGCTCAAATTGGGCGCCTGACAGACCTTCCAAGACCACAGAAAGGTCCCAGGAAGGTATGCGTGGCCTGCAGATGGGCCTCAGCCGTCTGACACCGCGCATGAACCACAGAAGCTCCATCAACGGGGCGTGGCTGGCCGAAATGGCGGCCACGTAAACCCTGATTGTAGAATGAGCCAGCCCTGCTGAGAAACTTTCTTGTAAGAACTCCAGGACTGTAGCAATTGCGCAGTTCACTTGGTCTAGCTGACGTTCCCCACACCACAAGACAAAAAGTCGCCACTTGAGTGCATACAATTTCCTTGTGGATGGTGCTCTAGCGTTTAACATGGTCTCTACAACCTCAGTTGTGAGAACAGATTCTATGAGCTGGTGCCCCTCAGGGGCCAGACCCACAGTTTCCATAGTTCTGGCCGAGGGAGATAAATCAGCCCTCCGGCATGAGGCAGTAGATCCCTGTGGATGGGAATCTCCCAAGGAGTGCGTCTAGCAGGGATATTATCTCTGAGAACCATATTCAAGCTGGCCAATAAAGTGCTACTAGCAGCAGGCGTAGACGGTCTTGGTGAACTCTCGCTAGAACTTGTGGGAGCAGAGCGATCGGAGGGAAAGCATATAGACATGACCTGGCCATGGGTGCACCATGGCATCCAGCCCAAATGGTGCAGGAGGAGTGAGCGCGAACCACAGTGGGCAGTGTGTTGTCTCCTCGGAGGTGAACACATCCACTTCCGCTTGTCCGAACCTCCACCATATGGACTCCACCACTTGTGGATGGAGCCTCCAACCCCTGGGCCTCAGCCCCTGCCTTGACAGGATGTCTGCCCCTACATTCCGGCTGCCCGGAATGTACATTGCACTCACTGACAAGAACTTTCCCTCTGCCCAGAGAAGGATTAGTTGCGCCTGCCTTAACGGGGGCGTGAACGCAACCCTCCCTGGTGGGTGATATATGAGACCACCGCTGTGTTGTCTGACACAACTAGCACATGGTGACCTCTCAACTGAGGAAGAAAGAATTTCAGTGCCAGGAATACGGCCCGCATCTCTAGGCGATTTATATGCCACTCCAGATGAGGGCCGCTCCAAAGACCATGAGGTGGGCAGCCATTTAAGCACCCCAGCCCGTGAGGGATGCGTCTGTCATTACCATCTTGCGGTAAGGGGACGCCCCTAGAGTGTGACCCGAGGCTAGAAACTGCGGGCACCTCCAAATACTCAAAGCACGTAGGCATTGCCGCGTATCACTGACTACTCTCAGAGGTTTCATCCTCGGATAAAACCCCCGATATTTCAGCCACTACTGAAACGGTCTCATGTGCAATAGGCCCAATGGTATAACGTTGGCTGCTGCTGCCATAAGGCCCAACAGTCTCTTGTAGAGACTGGAGGGGATGCCCAGACCTAGCTTTACCTTGCTCAAAATTGATAGAATCGATCCTGCGCGTGTTGGGGATAGAAACACCCTCATTGTAGTAGAATCCCATATAACCCCTAGAAAAGTTGTCCTCTGAACTTTAGAAAGCATACTTTTCTTGAGGTTCAACCTGAGCCCCAAGCTCCTCATGTGGGTGAGAACAACATCTCGATGTTGAACCGCCTGTTCCCTGGATCGTGCTAGAATTAACCAGTCATCCAGGTAGTTTAGTGCACGGATGCCCTGGAGTCGCAAGGGAGCCAGAGAAACATCCATGCACTTTGTGAAGGTGCGAGGGGATAAAGCTAGCCCGAAGGGAAGAACCCAAAATTGGTATGTGTTTTTTCCAAACGCAAACCTCAGGAACTTCCTGTGACTGGGCGATATTCCTATGTGGAAATATGCATCTTTCAGATCTATTGTCACAAACCAGTACTCGGACTGAATCTGTGGCATGATAAGTTTGAGCATCTTGAACCTGTATGTCCGAAGAGTACAGTTCTGATGACGCAGATCTAAAACTGGCCGCATACTCCCATCTTTTTTGCGGACCAAGAAATAACGGCTGTAAAAACCTCCCTCCCTTAGGGAACGGGGTACATGTTCTATGGCCCCTTTGTCCAAAGGGGAACTTACTTCCTGTGCTAACATTGAGCTCTGCTCTGTGCTGACAACTGTGGTGAGCACACCTCTGAACTGGGGGGGTCGAGCTCTGAACTGGACCCAGTAACCCTTTTCTACTGTAGACAGGACCCATGGAGACACATTTGGCAGTAGTTTCCACACTGCCAAATGGTCTTTCAGTGATGTTAGCTTTTCCACATTTCGTTGGAGGGAAAGCATCAGATTTCCGTCACCCTGTGACAGCTCGCTGACCAGAGAAGACTGAAAACGTGGGATGGCCTTGGCCAGGGCAGGCCCTACAGAAGCACTGGGGGCTAACTGCCCTAGCAACCTCATGTCCCCTGATACGTCCCTCCGTGGCCCACCAGGACCACTCCTTCCTTGCCTGCTTTGCTTTTATGATCATTCTTAGATCAGGCCTCTTATCAGGCTGTGGCTGTGGCCACCCAGTCCCCCTGGCTTGTTTGGCCACCACACTCGTCTTCTGTGTCTCCCTCGCACTAGCGCTGGCCCGGGCTCCACTCATGGAGACCCGTGCGAACTCGACACGATGGGGAAGGAACTGGCTGAAGGCCGCCGTTTGCTATTTTGCCTCACGAAACCTGTCGGCGATGGCATTAACCACGCCACCAAACAGGCCGGAAGATTTAACATGGGCATTCAGCAAGGAGACCTTATCTTTGTCCCCCATCCCTGAGAGGTTGAGCCATAAGTGCCTCTCCGCCACAACAAGGCTACCCATTGAATGGCCGATATGACGGGCCATTTGTTTGGTCGCCTGGAGAGATAAATCTGTGGCGCGGCGCAGCTCTGCAACTGCCTCGGGGCCAAATTCCCTCCCCAGTATCGAGCTCACTCAGCAGGTCTGCTTGGTAGGCCTGCAACACTGTCATTGTATGCAGGGACCCACTAGCAAAACCCGCTGCCGCATAGGCTTTGCCCACCAATGCCAAGGTGGCCTTACATGGCTTAGAAGGTAAAGTTGGCCTCCCTAAATTACCTGCTGTTGATGGAGAGAGGTGGCTTACAAGTGCCTTCTCCACCTTTGGCATCGTTAAATAGCCGTGCTGCTCACTCCCCATGATGGCTGAGTAATCAGACGTTGCGGGGATATAAACACGGCTAGTGTATGGTGTTCTCCAGAAGCGTGATATCTCATCATGCACAGAAAAAAGGGGAGTTTTCTGTGGTGAGAGGGAGGTTTATATTTATTTTCACTGGAGAGGAAGTGCTCATCCAGCCTGCTACAAGCCACTTCCTCTTCCCTGGGCCAGTCTATATTCAACTTTTCAACCACCCTAGTGATCACCCCAAGCAGCTCTTTATATGCTTGAGAGCTGCTGTCGGTTTTTGGTGCAATGGCATCCTCTACTGACCCCTCGGAGTCAGCAAGGGTGTTTTGGCTTTAGAGTCGCGACGCAAGCTCTAAAGTCAGGTGGCGAGCCGGACACGGAAAACAGAGCAAGAGATAGAGCAGCGCTCGTGTCCGGCTCCTCTTCCAAATCCATACGAGAACCCCACGACGTTAGCGAGGATAAGGCTCCGCAAGGCTCTGAATCCCAACTTCCTTCGGACGAGAAGAGAGCAAGTCGAGAGTGTAGTTGCCAAATCGTGAAATGTTCACAATGCTGACATTCAGATCCCTCGAGGGCTGCTGTTGATTTTACACAAGCTTCAGATACCAGTCACGCGTGCAAGGGACGTTGCTAAATGCAACGTTGAAGTTCCTTTTGAAAGGGAACCACATTTATTCTTTTTTACATGGCATTTCTCACACACCTCTTATGATATGTTGACACAAAAAAGAGAGTTATTGAACAGTTACCAATTACAAAATATATTAAGCTGTACATGTAAAAAGCATTTTCAGTTCAATTCATGATTCTGAAATGTAAATGAAAATACAAAGCTTGCACATTAAACACATTTTAGTAGCACTTTTGTGGGAGTGCGCACACACACACACACACACACACACACACACACACACACACACACACACACACACACACACACACACACACACGTTCAGCTGATCACCAATCTGCCTAATATTGTGTAGGTCCCCCTTGTGCCACTAAAACTGCTCTGACCTGTAAAGGCATGGACTCCACAAGACCTCTGAAGGTGTGCTGTGGTATCTGGCACCATGACTAAATATGATTAAATGTATTAAAGGATTATAAAGGAATTCCAGATACATGGGACAGGACCTGTTGAATACTAACAGGGATAAATGCATGCGCATGTTTGTGTGTGTGCAGCCATATTTTTTATATATTGGTGAGAACGAAATGTGTACTACTTTTACTACAACTTTTATTAAAAAAATAAATAAATAAAAAGGGCCAAAAGGTTATGGGTAATGTTAGATTTAAGTGTAGTACCGGATTAATTAGCTGAATTAATAATTACAGTATCTCACAAAAGTGAGTACACCCCTCACATTTTTGTAAATATTTGATTATATCTTTTCATGTGACAACACTGAAGCAATGACACTTTGCTACAATGTAAAGTAGTGAGTGTACAGCTTGTGTAACAGTGTAAATTTGCTGTCCCCTCAAAATAACTCAACACACAGCCATTAATGTCTAAACCGCTGGCAACAAAAGTGAGTACACCCCTAAGTGAAAATGTACAAATTGGGCCCAATTAGCCATTTTCCCTCCCCGGTGTCATGTGACTTGTTAGTGTTACAAGGTCTCAGGTGTGAATGGGGAGCAGGTGTGTTAAATTTGGTGTCATCGCTCTCACACTCCCTCATACTGGTCACTGGAAGTTCAACATGGCACCTCATGGCAAAGAACTCTCTGAGGATCTGAAAAAAAGAATTGTTGCTCTACATAAAGATGGCCTTGGCTATAAGAAGATTGCCAAGACCCTAACATTGAGCTGCAGCATGGTGGCCAAGACAATACAGTGGTTTAACAGGACAGGTTCCACTCAGAACAGGCCTCGCCATGGTCGACCAAACAAGTTGAGTGCCGTGCTCAGCGTCATATCCAGAGGTTGTGTTTGGGAAATAGACGTATGAGTGCTGCCAGCATTGCTGCAGAGGTTGAAGGGGTGGGGGGTCAGCCTGTCAATGCTCAGACCATACACCACACACTACATCAAATTGGTCTGCATGGCAGTCGTCCCGGAAGGAAGCCTCTTCTAAAGATGATGCACAAGAAAGCCCGCAAACAGTTTGCTGAAGACAAGCAGACTAAGGACATGGATTACTGGAACCATGTCCTGTGGTCTGATGAGACCAAGATAAACTTATTTGTTTCAGATGGTGTCAAGCGTCTGTGGCGTCAACCAGGTGAGGAGTACAAAGACAAGTGTGTCTTGCCTACAGTAAAGCATGGTGGTGGGAGTGTCAGGGTCTGGAGCTGCATGAGTGCTGCCGGCACTGGGGAGCTACAGTTCATTGAGGGAACCATGAATGCCAACATGTACTGTGACATACTGAAGCAGAGCATGATCCCCTCCCTTCAGAGACTGGGCCTCAGGGCAGTATTCCAGCATGATAACGACCCCAAGGATACTAAGGGGTATCCTTGGGGTACCTCACAAGGATACTAAGACAAATGTGTGTGTAAGACAACTGAAGTGCAGGGTTTTACTCACACTGTGAACACAGTGACAAAAACATGAATTATTCCTTGAAGTTAGAACAAGAGACTCTTTCAAAAAAGAAGATTGAAAAGGAGGTATGATTTCATTTGACCCTCTTTGGAGAATATATTGGCTATAAATGAGATTTCATGGGACTTAAACAATTAATGAATCAAATATGATAGCATATTTAGTTTGGTGGGAAAACTTGACTGGAAAAATAGTATCTTTTAATCACTGGGTTGGTCTATTGAATGTTTAAGCAGATATTTTTCTTTCTTGGCAAAATCAGCTGAGTGTTCAGCCTCAGTTAGATTTATGAGGTGGCTGTTATTGTGTGTGTGTGTGTGTGTGTGTGTGTGTGTGTGTGTGTGTGTGTGTGTGTGTGTGTGTATAAAACCATACTTGTTAAATCAAAAGGCATCTATAATCAAAATTTTAAATGATATTTGCAAACTGTAGAAGTGTAGAGGATATGGTTAAGATGACCGTTCCTCTCTAAAGCCCCTCTATTCTCTGTCCAGCTTGAGTAAATTTATTTGCTGCTTCTTTTGCCATGAATATTGTGGTGGATCTGGATCTTAAAACACTGGTACAATTTAGAGACAAAATTAGACCAGGCTTATAAGAGAGAAAGCAGTGCTTGTTAGGCAAAGAACCAATGACC